>NC_035434.2:150654417-150912474 GCF_002127325.2 Helianthus annuus | reverse complement strand
ACGTACTAGACTAAAACTCTATCACGAAGTCCCTCCTTTTGTATCGACTAATCGCCGGGCCAATGGCGAGCGGGTCATTAGTTAGATAGCGCTATTTAGGTCTGACAAGCCTCACACCGTGCCGCAGAGGACGGGCGTGAACTAATGGATCTGGGGCACGTCAATGATGATAGACATTGATGTTTTTCAGGGCACATAAACATGACTACAGTCAGCAGTCGATATGGTAACGAGTCTAGTGTACGCATGGGGTAGCCCCCACGGCCGAAATGCCTGATAACTAACATGGGGTAGCCCCCACGGCTGGAGTGCCGGAGTAACTGGGAATGAACATGTCACGTTTTTTAAACTATGGGGTAACCCCCACGGCAGGATGCCAGATAAAGGAAACTGTTTTCGAAACAACTAAAACGAACACCCAACTGTGAACTCACTCAACTAGTTGTTGACTCGTTACTACATGCTTTGCAGGACCATAGGTACTCAGCTGGAGCTTGCATGGAGGAGGGTCGTTGTGGGACACGGATTGCTACGTGCTATGTTAAACATGAAACTTTTGAACTTATGTTATAACTTTAAACTTATGCTTCCGCTTGCGACTTAACTTGTTTGTTTTGAAACACCAATCCTATGGGTTAAACTATTATGATTATTATATGCTTGTTCAGTATGATTGGTGGCTGGATCCTGGTCAGTCACGCCTCCAAGCGATAGTACTCCGCAGGTGGGATTTTGGGGGTGTGACAAATCGGGCCGCATATCACCTAATCTCATACCCGTCCCATACCAGCAAGTTTTTTTTTTTTAAATTAATCTCATACCCGGTCCAATACCCATCAGGCTTCGGATATATCGGTCCCATATGTTTCGGATTTCAAGTATACCCGTCGGGCTCAGATTTTTTTGGTCATCCCTACTTATTAGTTTAAAGCGAATCATAAACTCCTGTAGGTTGAACCAGTAAGTTTTCAAGTTATTATTTTAAAAACATAGATTTAAATCATCCTTTTTATTCAACTATATCAGACCAATTATATTCTCATAACTCTATATCGGTCGGGAAGAAAGTGAAAAAGATTATCCTGGGTCTGATTATAATTTTGTGTCGGTGTATTTGGAAAGGAATAAACGATTTGGTTTTCAATCAGATCAGGAGAAGCACGCAGGATATTATAACAAAAATTAAGTCGAGAGGTTTTGGGTGGGTTGGAAATAGATCATCATGTAAATACATTAATTGGAAGGAGTGGTGTAAATATCCTATGTATATGTTGTACTTTAGGCCCTTTGCCCATTTGGGTCGGAGGTGTTCTGTTGTTTGGCCTTTTGCCCGTTTGGGTCGGAAGTTGTTTTAATAAAGTTTCATTTAAAAAAGAGTAAACTGCCATTTTGGTCCCTTAGGTTTGACCAGTTTTGGCACTTTATTCCAAATTTCAAACATTTTGCCATTTTGCTCCCTGTGGTTTTGTTTTTTGCCATTTTGGTCCAAATTTCAAATTTGGCCAGATTCTCCAACTTAAAACCTTCTATTTTGTCTTTATCCTCAAGGGCATTTTGGTTATTTTAGAATTATTATAACTGTTTATATATATATATATATTTTAGAATTATTATAACTGTTTATATATATATATAATACCCTAAAATACACATAGATACAGACACCACACCACACCACCCTATTCTCACTCCGCTCTCTCTCTGAATTACCACCACCACACCACCACCACCCCCACCACCGCATCATCCCCACCACCATCTCACTGCCGCCAACACCACCATCCCACTGAAATCCCAACACCACCATCCAACTGCCACCACCTCTGGACAACCACCAACACTACGATCCTCTCAAAACCCCAACAACCACCATCCAACTGTGGTGGGTGGTGTCGGTTGGGAGATCGAAGAAGAGAGAGACGAGTAGAGAGAAAGAGATTGACGAAGAGAGAGAGTACGAGGAGAGAGAGAGTGGTGGGAGAAGGGGGAGCCGACCCCTCTCCGCCGCGGCGACGACGATAGACGGCGGAGCCGTCTTTCCTGCAACCCAGAAAGAATCTAGCAGCGGCGGTGGTCAGGTGGCGGCGGAACAGTAGTGTAGGTGCTTAGGTGCAGAGGAATTAGGGTTTGGATTAGGGTTTTCTGGTGAAATTGGGTCAAGGGTGGATGTTGGGGGTGGTTTTGAAGAGAATGGGATTAAGATTGGTGGTGGGGATAGTTCTGTTGGTGATAGTACGGAGTTAAGCTTTTTAGAGGCGATGATGATAATGGGTGGGTGTTGATGATGGCGGTGGTGAGAAGGGGGAGGATGTGGCGGTGGTGAGAAGAGGGAGGAGGTGGCGGTGCCGGTGCCGGTGGTGGTGGTGCTTGAAACCGTTGCCGGAACTGGCTCCGTCACGCGATGTTTGCAGCCATGGCGGTTGGTTCCTCTTTGTTTTGATTATTATTAACAGATCCGAGCCTCTTCTTTTTCATATTTTCGTTTTTATTTTTATCAAGTGTTGATGGGTGGGTGTTGATGATGGCGGTGGTGAGAAGGGGGAGGAGGTGGCGGTGGTGAGAAGAGAGAGGAGGTGGCGGTGCTGGTCTTCTGCTTTTGGGGAAGATGAAGACATGGGGTGTTTTTATTTGTAGTGTTTTAATTAAAAATGTGTTATAATAATTCTAAACAACCAAAATGCCCTTAAGGATAAAGACAAAATAGAAGGTTTTAAGTTGGGAATCTGGCCGAATTTGAAATTTGAACCAAAATGGCAAAAAACGAAACCACAGGTACCAAAATGGTAAAAAAATTAAAATTTAGACTAAAGTGATAAAACTGACCAAACCTCAGGGACCAAAATGGCCGTTTACTCTTTAAAAAAAATTATATTGCATATTGTCGTTAAAAGAACTCAAAACTAAACCAACGAGTAAAAAAAAATTATATTGCATATTGTCGTTAAAAGAACTCAAAACTAAACCAACGAGAAAGATTCAACCTCGACCAGAAGCACGTGAAGCAAAATACGGTTATGCATTTAAAGTCTAAACAAACGGACAGTAAATCACACCATACAAGGTACCTATTTCATGTGCATTATTTCTTATTTTTACATATTCTAATATCATGTATTTTGACTCTTTCCAATATTTATATATGTTTGGGTAAATTACTTTTTGAGTCCCTGTGTTTTATGTATTATAACTAGTTGAGTCCAAAAGTAAAAAGTTTAACGACCTGAGTCCCTATAAGCATTTTCCTTAACCATTTGAGTCCAAATTTCTAACACCATCCATATTTTCTGTTAGTTTTCTATTAAAAGACTAAAATGCCCCTGTATCTTCTTCTTTACCCTTATAAAAACCTAAAAGTTCTACATCTCATCTCCAAACTTACAACCGCACACAAACCCACTCTCTGTTTTCTCTTGAGTACACACCGGTGACCGGAGATCGGAACTCCGGCTATCTTCTCCGACAAGCGGCACCCTTACAACCCTTTATACTTCTCGTTCACCCGCGACAACCACCCACTCTCTGTTACCCTCGGTTATAATATAAAACTCTATTTATCATCTCTCTCTCTCTCTCTCTCTCTAAGATGACTTCCACCACCATCACAAGCACCACGTTCTACCACTCACAAACACCACTTTCTACCACCAACCTGCCCCCACAGCCTACAACTTCCACCACAACCCCCAACTAATATGAAAATACAAGCCACCCCAAATCGTGTTGGACCTCAAATTAGTATTCCAATTAGCAGCCAGTTCTAAACCGCAATTCATAAATTGAACAGCGTCAAGGGTATTTAAAACCCTAAACCTGTTCGAACCTGCCGCATCACAATTTACCATCAATATCAAATGTTTTGAAACTAGTAAATTAAGTGTTTTAATTGCGTAACCATAAACACAATCATAACCAGAATCGATAACTCGAGTGAAGAAACGGAAGTTGATTAAGGGGACACCTGTTAAACGAGCTAGGTCAACTGCATTTCTCATCCATCGCAACACTGCTACATTTTTCTCGATATTTTCTGCTCTTTTAGTTCTTCCTCCATTGTTATAGATAAGAAGCTATTATTGTGTTTGCAATCACCACTACTGTTCAAATTTCATCAGTCTCCATCTTCCACAACCTCCACTACATCCGATTACCCACCGGCAACACACTTATCACCACCGCCTAACTTAACCACCAATACTGTTCAGATCTGCGAAAACCCCTAACCCTAACCACCACCATCGTTTCGATCTGCGAAGCTAGGGTTCTTCTTATGGCGGCGATATTATGGAGGCTGACGGTGCTACACGAGTTGTGCAAGAGTGCTGGTGTTGCGGTGTTCTGATGATGGTGCAAGAGTGCCAGAGAAAAAAATGGTGGTGGTGAGCTCTAATGATGGTGCTGCAGGAATGGTTATTTCTAGAGAGAGAATTTAGGTTTTTATAAGGGTAAAGAAGAAGATAGATGGGCATTTTAGTCTTTTTAATAGAAAACTAACATAAAATATAGATGGTGTTAGAAATTTGGACTCAAATGGTTAAAGAAAATGCTTATAAGGACTCAGGTCGTTAAATTTTTTGCTTTTGGACTCAACTAGTTAAAACCCATAAAATACAGGGACTCAAAAAGTAATTTACCCTATATGTTTATTTAATAACAAACAAATTACCCAGTTTAATAAATATAAACAAAACAAAACTTTTATTTTAATAAGACTATAGTTAAAATGATGATGAGTTAACATAGTGAATATTAACTTTATCTTATTCTATTTAGAAAGTATTTAGTTATAGCACCAGTATGCTCTTATTTAAGTTATATATTTGAAGAAATACTTAATTATAACATATGATATAAAACAAGCAATGTAATAAAATTCTCGATTTTATAAAATAGTTTATAATATATTATGTTATATAAAAGTTATTTGAGGTAAATTCGGTTTTTAACTTTATCTACTTACAACTAAGTGTATTAAAATAATAATAATAATAATAATAATAATAATAATAATAATAATAATAATAATAATAAATATCTAATAGAAAAACTATGCAATGCCCAGAGACAGTCACACCTTTAGGGGATGATGACCAGTGTTTTCTGTTTAATTGGCCATTTCCCTTGTCTTGCATTTAAGTCTCTTTGATTTATACCACCACATTTAATAAACTTGTTTGCAGTTGTTTTGTTTTTCTAAATTTATTCCATATTAAATTTCTCTTGAAATTATACATCATATTAGGTGAGTTTCTTATATGTAATTAGTCCAAATTTCAATACAACTTAAATAAAAAAAAAAAATCAATTTTCCATTTTCTCTTGTTTTATCGAAAAAGCATGAGACACATTCTAAATCCAAATAAAAATAATAAAGAATACGTCTTTTATAAAAAAAAGTATATGTATACATACAATCATCATGAATTTGTATTCTTAAAGTCTATATATACTCATAAGTTGTGCATGTTTATTATTTTTTGAGCTGATATGAAGTTAATTACTTAATAAGTATGTTTATTATTCTACGACCACGTGTGGCATCAAGGGTTTTCATTTGCTCACTTATACTAATTTTAGTTAACCTACTAACTTATGATCACATCAGTGTCATCAGGGTTTTTCAGTATAACATCTCATTTAAACTTAATCTTAACATAAAGTAAATGTAGATAGACTGATGGTTCATGAACGTACCTATAATAGGTGCAGGATCAACCCAAGCCTTCCTAGCGTCTATCTCCCACCATTGGTTCTGATCCTTTAACTCAGGGCATTCCCGTTTAAAATGTCCATCCTTCCCACATCTGTAACGTCCTGTAAGTTTGACTTCATCTTTTGTGCTTTTAGCATAGCACTGAAGGACTTCATGTCCGGTTCTGCCACATCGGCTGCGTTCCTTTTGCTCAACAACAGGGGTTTTCTTCACCACACTGTTCTTGCCCTTTTTAACCGCTTTCTTTCCAGATTCACTGACATTATCCACAACTAACTTATCTCGCTTGCGTTTCTTCTCACGCTTCTCCTCAGAATCTTTTCTTGAATTCTTCGTTTCACTCTTTCTAGCACCTCCATCCTTCTGGCTCAATACTCTAGATGATCTTAATAATCAAACTGTTGTGACTACCTATATGCTCATGTGGCGTCGTCTCTTCATCACGCGTGATACCAACAAATGATCTCGGGTTAGGACCCTGGAATGTTTCGTTCATACATCCGTGTACTGTTTACCAAGTTAATGAAAATCAAGATAACTCTTAGATTATATCATAACATAGGAAACTCACAAAATCTTCCAACCATTATTCTACCTGGTATGTTTTCAGATGGCACTTCTCCAAAATCATGCGCCTTCCCTTTGCAACCCTGTCCATGGTCTGCAACTCGATTAACTTCACATTGTTCCAATGTAGTGATAACATACTGAGCAACCAATCATGCTAACTCCTCGGGTGTGATAGGAAATCCTATGCTGTCGGTAGAGGAACTTTGTCTCGCTTTTGGTGGCATATTGACGTTTCTATTATTGAAGCAATAATAACAACGGAAGTCAATATATAATAATTCAATCATTAAATGTGAATGGATTTAACAATGCACATGTAATCACGATCACACAACAAATTGAAGAATTTAATCCAAAAATCCATTGTTAATATTTCACGGTGGAAATTACATTAGTTGTTTGTAGTTTTAGGAACTAACAAAATTTGGTGGGATTGATATCGACACCATAAACAAGTATATCAGAATTTCCTCCTAAAATACCTATGTAGCAAACATGCTTTACAAAGGATTACCAAAAGAATTCAAATTGTTTAAAACAACAATACAATCACTTGAATCCTAAATACTCCAACAACAATCCAACAATCTGCTCCAACTCTGCTATCCTCTGACTCATCTTGTCTCTCACAATCTCATCCAACTCCTAGATGTCCTCATATGCATCCAACTGACCCCCAAGATCCTGCATCTTTCCCTTCGTCGTCTCCAAATCCCCTCGTAAAGTGCGAATCCGATGATCACAGTGAGAGCATCAGTCTACCCAAACTCCCTCTAACTTCTTTGATGTAGTCTCTGTAACAGTCCTAAAGGTAGATGCTATGTCCTCTGAAATACAAAGTCTCTTCCCATGACGTGCGAGAACTGGAAATGGTACGATGGAAGTTAACGATCCAGACTGAGGTATAACTGGCTTTGGTATGAATGGTAGAGGAATCTCGGTCATATGCTCAATAGTATCAGTGTGTGGGGCTGCTAGCGGCTCTAGAGGTCGAGTTATAAAAACAGTGGCATCCACTACTAGTGCTACTCTGTATGATCCTCCAATCATCGATGTACCCATGCCTAACTCATCGATTACCGGTGCCATGCCAGATGACTTTCCTAACTCAAAGACTTAGGAAGGAATAGTGGAATCATCGTCATCAATCCACCCGTTACTAGTGTGAGTGTAACGTGTATCTATCTGACTAGCAAAAGTTGTGGAATAGGTGTAATATGACAAAGTAAGACTGGTCATATTAGCAGGCTGAGTAACTGTGTGTGGCTCTGTTAATGGAGAGGTCTCGAATTTCGGCTCACTATCTGAGTCGTGAATCTCGATAGTCTCGTGCATGTGTGACATCTGTGACACAATGTAACTATACTAAGTAAATGCGTGTTTAGGATGAATATATATATATATATATATATAGTGGGAGTTGGCTAGAAAGCCTAAGTTTCCTAGAAAGTCTACGAAGCAATAGGAAGGTGACATGTGGCATGGAGGGTTTTTAATAAAAAGGGCATTTGTGTAATTTGAAAATTATTTTAATTATGGATTATATTATTAGGATAACTAACTTACCAGATAATTATGTGTCACACCCCAACCAATGGCGGAAACATCGAGATGAGACGAAATGTGAAGATTGCTCGAGACATCATAACACTAATGATTGTGAAAAGTATTTAAATAATAATTTCCTTCCATTTCTAAAGAATCAATTTCAAGGTTTCGAAACAAAATACAACATCATGAATAATGAAATAATACGACATGAATACAAATTTTTAAGTGTGTATCTAAGCATCCTACTAGATTCCATGCATCGTCAACATCCACCTGTAACATGTTAAAATAAAGTCAATGCAAAAGCAAAGGCGAGTACACAAGGTTTAAATAGTATAGCATAAGTATAAAGCATTTTACTCGAATCCACACGGCAATTTGTATACAAGGTACTAGCATGCATAACATTACGTATAAACCCAAAGTGTCCACTAGTATTTAGCATCCCTCGCCACAAAAGTGACGAGACCGTATAGTATATTGACCTAACGAACCCCCGTCGGGTGGTGTGCTACTCCTATAGCGCTATATTCGTTAAGCGAGGGTATAACAAAGTAATGGCATATAACATGTATTATCTAGCATAACAAGAAGCATGTATATCGGATTGAGTTCACAAAGTATGTTTAAATGTGTGTAAGTGAAATCTTTGTATGGTAACATGTTACAACCCAAAAGTGGTTTAAAACGTAAATGGGTCGAGTGTACTCACATTGGTTGCGTATAAGGATTTCTTGGAATAACACGCGAGGAAGGGGTTGGAAATCCAAAGGAACGAACGTAACGGTCATCCTAGATTTTGGAATAACACATAATGATCTCGTGAAAATTTGTAGATTAAGTAGGATTCCTAATATTTATTTTATAAATTAATTAGATATTAGACCTTATCTCATGTTAACATTTAATGTTATAAAATGGGTTAAAATAAATGGTTAGTTATTTAGGTTAAAAAGAATTTCAAAGTATTAATTAAAACAAGAGAAAAGAATTTAAAAGTAAAGAAAAACAATACTTTAAAAAAAATTAAAACATAAAAAAAATGCTCAACATTCTGACCAAAACTGGCCATAGCGGGACTCAAGCTTATGACCTTTATTTGCGTGCACGCAACCCGACCAACTGGGCTGCGTGTCTAACCCGTTCCATAATCGGCTTTTAATTGTATTTATATACTAGCTGTCATCGTTTTAATATAAA
Source organism: Helianthus annuus (assembly GCF_002127325.2). Taxonomy (NCBI): domain Eukaryota; kingdom Viridiplantae; phylum Streptophyta; class Magnoliopsida; order Asterales; family Asteraceae; genus Helianthus; species Helianthus annuus. The sequence goes on along the minus strand of NC_035434.2, from coordinate 150,903,443 downwards.
AGGAAATAAGCACCTCGTATTATAGAGACACTAAGCATCCTATGCGGATTAAAATAACAATTTTTATTCATTTGTTATAAAATTAGATAACCTATGTACAAGTATAAGTAAAGAAACCTAAAATACAGAAATGGTGATAGTATTTAAATATAAACATTTAGCTAGATTTTAGACATAAGTTGGTGGGTTTTTATCTTATGTGAACACAACTCAATTTGTCATTTTCTTCAAAATAACCTACTGAAGTAAACCCAATTATGTATATGTACATATCTATTGTTCTTTTCTTGCTTCTGTTAGTTTTAAATGTTATACAAAGTTCAACAATGAAGGAACAAAGTAATAAAGAAGGGTATACCGAACAAAATGAGAGGATTCCCGTGGTGATCTCCGTACGGCTCCGGTGACATCTGACCGGGTTGGCCCGACTCGTTGTCCGCCTCTAATCTGAACTGACTGACCCGTTGACTCGACGTAGACGGAACCGGACCCGAACCTGCTGAACCGAAGCTCGAGTCTGACCCATAGCTCCCGGACCAGAATTGAATCTTAAACCGAAAACTGGAGCCATGACCTGATAGAAACCAACTAGAACTTGAACCAAACTAAGACCCGAGCTGAAGCATGTCGAACCCGTTTCCGTTCGGCTTCTCTTCTCCGATTTCTTGCTCTCTCTCTCTCATCGCGTCTCCCTCTCTTTGTCCACTGTTTCCTTCACCGGTGACCTTCACCGGCCACCGCCGGCTGTCCAAGATGGAGAGGGGAAACAAGAAGGTGATGGAGGTGGTTATGTGTGTACAGAAATTAAGAGCAAGCTTCTTTTATTTGTGTGGTTAGACAGGTTGCAGAGAACAAACGGATGAGAGGAGAAGATGTAGGCGGCTGAAGTGGGATAAGAAGATTAGGGTTTTGGTCTTTTTTATTTTTTTTTACCTTCAATTATGTTTTCAAAATTTATAAAACAACCCTCAAAGTTTATCTAGCTGAACTAGACTAGCTGAGTTATCACTTTAATTAACTAAACTCTTTTTTTTAAACCAACTAAATTATTGTCAAGGTAAAAAAAAAATAAAACTTTTTAGTTGTAATACTAATTAAGTTAGTCAGTTAAACAATTAAATAAATAAATAACTTAATCAATAAATGTATTAAATTGAAGAATAAATCCCTTCTATAGTTATTTACTTCGCGAAAGCAAGAAAAAAAAAAGAAAGGAAAAAAAGGATTTTACAAAGTTCATAGGTTAGGATTTGGATTTTCAAAACGGGTCAGATCTTGGGAACTCATTTTGACGGATGTTATAGTCTTCCCTACTTTAGGAGATTTCGTCCTCGAAATCTAAGAGGAAGACTTTTGAAAAAATGGCATCCAAGGATTTAACAGAGAGAATATATGAGACCTGATCACGAACAAGGTTTGTATAAGGACAAAGAATAAAGGAGAATTATGGGGGTATAAAAGTGAGCGGTTGACCTTAAATAAATGAATGCAAGTAAAAGAACGGCATAAGTATTGGATAGACGAAGGTAGTGCGTTAAGAGGGAGGTCTCGTCATGGATAATCGGATATAATGCGTTTGTGAGTTGTTTAAAGTTTGAATTTGGTCTAAGAGGTCTGTAAAATACTGAATTTCTCATGACACGTCTTACGAAACTTTGGTAACATGGTGAAAACACTTGTATATAGGAAGTACCAGCGGCGTATCCACCATGTTTTAACTGTGTTACGTCTGTTTCGTATTCAGTGTCATGTTAAGTTCTATGTCTTACCATACACAGGAGTACACTCTATGATTCTCATGCGTCTATCACCATAATCCCGTGTGCACCCGAGATTATACTGATCGTCGCCTGATACGCATAGCTTGTACTGATTGTGTATGAATCAGGGTATACACAAATTTGAAAAGTAAGAACTTGTACGTATAAGAATGTAGTATGTAAGCAAGTCCATGCTTAAGTATGTATGTGACCCACGTAAGCGAATCCCTCAGGTTACGCTCACGTATAGGTACGAATGTATGAATACAAGTATGAATGTAAGCATGCGTATGAGTATAAATAATAGTATAGGTATGAATAAGTGTGTAAGCATGAACTTAAAACGCTTGAGTATGAACATGAAAATGTGTACTAGTATGAATGTGAGTAGACATAAATGACAATGATTTCGAGTATGACATGCATTGGATGCGACGAACTTAAGCATGTAAAATGATTGAGAAGTTTGAGTATGTAAAACGAATGATATAAGAAAGTCGTTGTGAGACTGAGAATAAAACATGCGCGATGATGTGTATGTATAGTTGTTTGAGTAATGCGTTGAGCTTCTCGAGTCAAAAATAGTTTAAGCTTGATTTGGAATGTAAGATCTAGTTCGTGAATGCCAAAAGTGTGTAAAACATCTATCGATTATGGAGATATACTTTGTATAAGAACGGAAATGCTACTCTTGTTTCGAAAGAATTTACGTTAGTTGAAAGACGTCGGTCCCTATGAAATCTTCTTGCACACGTGTTTTGTATTTAAATTACGTAAAAGGTTTTGAAAATGATAAGTTCTCATCATTTTAAGGGTCTTGCATTAAAATAGGAAATTTGAAATTAGGAGGTTTGTGTGAAAACGTTGCTTCTTAAAGAGAATTTTATGCATATTGAACTTAGTGATCGTTGAAAAGTGTTTTTTTTTTATTAAAAAAAAGTTGGAAAATGATCTTATAATAACTATAAGATCTTATAGACAAATGAAATAGATAGTTTGATTTTCGATTGCGAACAAAGACTTTGGTATGATGATAAAATGTGAGCGTGTGCTAGTGATTAGGTTGAGTATGAAGTTCACGGGCAAGAAATTCATTGAACCGTTTAAGTTGATAGGTAGCATTTCATAGAGTTTTGAAATTCGGGTAATAAAACGTTTTAAGGTATGATTAAAAATTTTGGGTTTGTAAGTTATGTGAAAATAGATCATGGGGTAGGATATACGTTTAATAAAAACAATGAAGTTTGAAATTTGCATAGTAGGGATTTTGGACAAATGAACACGACTTAGACGTAAAAAAAAACTTGATCGCGTTGTACAATGAAGTCTCTTTTGAAATGAAATTTTGGTAACGATCACCTAGATAAGGGAATCACTCTAACTCGTTGGTGAGGTCGTTTTAAAGGAAAAATGGAGTGGAGTTAATCGTCAAGGTGAGGAAATCACTCCTATCTCAATGATATGTCTCCATTTGTCGTTATAAGTAATATGAATTTAAATTATATGAAATCGTGCATATGTATAAACGTATGAAAAGATTTAATATGATGTGTGTGTGAGAAGAAAATATCGAAAGTAAATTCGAGTTTGAAAGATTGCATCGTATAAAATAAATAATAGAAACACATGTTTGATTAAAATTTGGGATGGTTCCAAAACGAAACTTTGACTAACCAAAGTGGTCGAAAAGTCTTTAGAATTTAAGGAGCATGATTTGGCCTAATAGGTGGAATACTCTCACCGACAAGTCGGTTAACGGTATTTACCCTTCCGGTTACTACATGTCCCAAATCAATCGAAATTTCGAGACTTGGCGGGAAAAAATCAAGGAGAGGAACTAGTCGACAAGGTGCAGGTCTCACCCCTAACTTGACGATTTCGTACCCTAAGTGTGGTTGGTACTCGTCGGGTCAAAATTTAGTTTCGACACTTTGACGAGGGTCCACTAGAATTTGAAATGGAAATTCTTCATCAAGGAGAGGATTTCACTCCTAACTTGGTGGCGAATTTCGTGTAAGAAGAATAGACGGATTGAGAGTCGTTCACCAAATTGTGGGTTTCACGCCTATTTTGGTGAAGTCGTCTCGTTTGTACAATACGAGTGATTTCGAGTTTAGTATAAACGAGTAAAGGACGTATGTTCGAAATAATAATAATAACAAGTATGAGCACATAAAGCATTCAAAAAAAAAAAAAAAAACACGTAAGAGGCATTCCAAGAAATTAGCATATGAATCAAGTATGGTCGAATTTGGTACTTAACTATAGACTAGGTCAAGAGCATGGCAATTTTCCTAATTCCCTATAGTTATGGCTCTGATACCAATCTGTCACACCCCAACCAATGGCGGAAACATCGAGATGAGACGAAATGTGAAGATTGCTCGAGACATCATAACACTAATGATTGTGAAAAGTATTTAAATAATAATTTCCTTCCATTTCTAAAGAATCAATTTCAAGGTTTCGAAACAAAATACAACATCATGAATAATGAAATAATACGACATGAATACAAATTTTTAAGTGTGTATCTAAGCATCCTACTAGATTCCATGCATCGTCAACATCCACCTGTAACATGTTAAAATAAAGTCAATGCAAAAGCAAAGGCGAGTACACAAGGTTTAAATAGTATAGCATAAGTATAAAGCATTTTACTCGAATCCACACGGCAATTTGTATACAAGGTACTAGCATGCATAACATTACGTATAAACCCAAAGTGTCCACTAGTATTTAGCATCCCTCGCCACAAAAGTGACGAGACCGTATAGTATATTGACCTAACGAACCCCCGTCGGGTGGTGTGCTACTCCTATAGCGCTATATTCGTTAAGCGAGGGTATAACAAAGTAATGGCATATAACATGTATTATCTAGCATAACAAGAAGCATGTATATCGGATTGAGTTCACAAAGTATGTTTAAATGTGTGTAAGTGAAATCTTTGTATGGTAACATGTTACAACCCAAAAGTGGTTTAAAACGTAAATGGGTCGAGTGTACTCACATTGGTTGCGTATAAGGATTTCTTGGAATAACACGCGAGGAAGGGGTTGGAAATCCAAAGGAACGAACGTAACGGTCATCCTAGATTTTGGAATAACACATAATGATCTCGTGAAAATTTGTAGATTAAGTAGGATTCCTAATATTTATTTTATAAATTAATTAGATATTAGACCTTATCTCATGTTAACATTTAATGTTATAAAATGGGTTAAAATAAATGGTTAGTTATTTAGGTTAAAAAGAATTTCAAAGTATTAATTAAAACAAGAGAAAAGAATTTAAAAGTAAAGAAAAACAATACTTTAAAAAAAATTAAAACATAAAAAAAATGCTCAACATTCTGACCAAAACTGGCCATAGCGGGACTCAAGCTTATGACCTTTATTTGCGTGCACGCAACCCGACCAACTGGGCTGCGTGTCTAACCCGTTCCATAATCGGCTTTTAATTGTATTTATATACTAGCTGTCATCGTTTTAATATAAAAGGAAATAAGCACCTCGTATTATAGAGACACTAAGCATCCTATGCGGATTAAAATAACAATTTTTATTCATTTGTTATAAAATTAGATAACCTATGTACAAGTATAAGTAAAGAAACCTAAAATACAGAAATGGTGATAGTATTTAAATATAAACATTTAGCTAGATTTTAGACATAAGTTGGTGGGTTTTTATCTTATGTGAACACAACTCAATTTGTCATTTTCTTCAAAATAACCTACTGAAGTAAACCCAATTATGTATATGTACATATCTATTGTTCTTTTCTTGCTTCTGTTAGTTTTAAATGTTATACAAAGTTCAACAATGAAGGAACAAAGTAATAAAGAAGGGTATACCGAACAAAATGAGAGGATTCCCGTGGTGATCTCCGTACGGCTCCGGTGACATCTGACCGGGTTGGCCCGACTCGTTGTCCGCCTCTAATCTGAACTGACTGACCCGTTGACTCGACGTAGACGGAACCGGACCCGAACCTGCTGAACCGAAGCTCGAGTCTGACCCATAGCTCCCGGACCAGAATTGAATCTTAAACCGAAAACTGGAGCCATGACCTGATAGAAACCAACTAGAACTTGAACCAAACTAAGACCCGAGCTGAAGCATGTCGAACCCGTTTCCGTTCGGCTTCTCTTCTCCGATTTCTTGCTCTCTCTCTCTCATCGCGTCTCCCTCTCTTTGTCCACTGTTTCCTTCACCGGTGACCTTCACCGGCCACCGCCGGCTGTCCAAGATGGAGAGGGGAAACAAGAAGGTGATGGAGGTGGTTATGTGTGTACAGAAATTAAGAGCAAGCTTCTTTTATTTGTGTGGTTAGACAGGTTGCAGAGAACAAACGGATGAGAGGAGAAGATGTAGGCGGCTGAAGTGGGATAAGAAGATTAGGGTTTTGGTCTTTTTTATTTTTTTTTACCTTCAATTATGTTTTCAAAATTTATAAAACAACCCTCAAAGTTTATCTAGCTGAACTAGACTAGCTGAGTTATCACTTTAATTAACTAAACTCTTTTTTTTAAACCAACTAAATTATTGTCAAGGTAAAAAAAAAATAAAACTTTTTAGTTGTAATACTAATTAAGTTAGTCAGTTAAACAATTAAATAAATAAATAACTTAATCAATAAATGTATTAAATTGAAGAATAAATCCCTTCTATAGTTATTTACTTCGCGAAAGCAAGAAAAAAAAAAGAAAGGAAAAAAAGGATTTTACAAAGTTCATAGGTTAGGATTTGGATTTTCAAAACGGGTCAGATCTTGGGAACTCATTTTGACGGATGTTATATTATGGAAAGTAAATATCTCATTTAATTTAAATTGACAGTTTTAATTCAAATCATACAATCCATACAACATATTCACAGGGAATTCGTAATCTGGTCTTTCACAACATCTTTACAAGCAATGATTTTTGCTAGAGGATTTCTTGATTTCTTGACATTGTGTTTTACCAGCAAACAGACTAATACCGTTGAGTATTAAACTTGATTTTTTGTTTGATTTGCTGGAAGAATTCTTGACATTGTGTTTTACCAGCAAACAGACTAATACCATTGATTATTAAACTTGATTTTTTGTTTGATTTGTTGGAGGATTTCTTGCCATTGTGTTTTACCAGCAAACAGACTAATACCATTGAGTATAAAACTTGATTTATTGTTTGATTTTGCTGGAGGATTTCTTGACATTGTGTTTTACCAACAAACAGACTATTACCATTGAGTTTTAACTTGATTTTTTGTTTGATTTGCTGGAGGATTTCTTGACATTGTGTTTTACCAGCAAACAGACTAATACCATTGTGTTTTCATAGTTTTAATTTAAATCATACAATCCATACAATGATTTTTGCTGGAGGATTTCTTGACATTTTGTTTTACCAGCAAACAGACTATTACCATTGAGTATTAACTTGATTTTTTATTTGATTTGCTAGAGGATTTCTTGACATTGTGTTGTACCAGCAAACAGACTAATACCATTGTGTTTTAGTAGTTTATCATTGGATTATGTTAGTGCATACATCTGTCGACTTCGTCTTGTATCGAGTCTTAGATTGCATTGTATAGATTAGGGCACGTTTTACGAGAAAATAGGATAGTTTATGTTGTTAACATGTTGATTTCGCTCCTGAGGGTCAAACAGGTGATTTCGCCCGAAATCAAGTCTTGATTTCCCTCCTGTTGTCTTGTGTTGTTTGGGGCGAAATCAGGTGGCCTATATATAGGTCATCTGGAGCGAAATTAGGAGAGGAATTGCCTTGTATTCCACGCCGAAGTGCTGTCGGTGTGAAGACTGAGTGTATTCACGTTCTAATCAATACAATCAGTAGTTAGAGTGAAGGATAAGCTGTTTCTAAGTCAATTACTTGTTTTCCGCACCTGTAATTGATCAAAACTCCTCTGAACGACTCATTCGGGTCAGAATCACCATCCTACAATTGGTATCAGAGCTCAGGAGAAGGAGTTCTACAGAGATTAGCTGGAGTTCATCAATATTTCTTACTTCTACACCTTTTTTCTTCACCAGAACGAGATTTAACGATCAAAATCCGCTCAAAATTTCACAGACTGTGCATAATTGGACATAGACAAATCCCTGAAAGTTTGACCCTAAAATTCACAGTAAAAATGGACAAAGTTGACATCCGAGTTGATTTCGCTCGAAGAGACAACTTGTGATTTCGCTCTTAACTGACTAATTTCGCTCCTGGACAAGTTCTAATTTCGCTCCTGGGAAACATTGTTTGAGGTTTCACCCCAAAGTTAGTCTTGATTTCGCTCCAGAAGGACAAACAAGTGATCTCGCTCCTGTGCAAGTTCTAATTTCGCTCCAAGGTAACAACTTTGAGATTTCGCTCCAACCAACAAACTGTTGATTTCGCTCTTGACAGTTGTGGTGATTTCGCTCGTGACTGAAAGTTGAGATTTCGCTCGAAGCTGGTTTCTTGTTAATCTCGCTCGAAAGTTATTGTGTTTGAACAACGTGCTGACAAATCATGGATACAGAGTTTTACAACGCGTTTGCAACTCTGTCTGCTCCGGCTGTCATTGCTCAAGCTATGAATTTGGAAAATGAGACGGGAACTACCCAAAAGCCCCCGAAACTAATGATTATCGAAGAATACTACGGGTGGAAAGACATATTCGAAAATTGGGTTCAGGCAAACCATTTGAGGTCTTGGGAATGTATTCTGAAGAAATATGTGTTGCCTCGAACATATTTGCAGGTTATCAAAGATCTATCAGAGTTTACTGATCAAGAACGGATTATGTACAAAGCTGAGAAGATGATGATCAGTCTGCTTCAACAAGCTATCAAAGAAGACATCTTCATACTGCTACAGCATGACAAAACATCAAAGTCAATATGGGATGCTCTTCATGTTAAGTTTGAGGGTAGTGAGAATATGATTAAGAGCAAGAAGGCGTTGCTTAAGAAAGAGTTTGATCTGTTCAGTAGCTTACCGGGAGAGGATACGAAGAAGCTGATTGAACGATACTGTCACCTAGTGCGATCCATGTCAATGCTGAGTATTACAAAAGATCGTGAAGAGTGGGTAGACAAGCTAGCTGATGCATTACCGCAGAAAGAGTGGGGAACCTACTTGATGATTCTGAAAAACACCGGGGTTTATGATGGGTTAACGATTTCTCAGTTTATCGAAAAGATTGAAAGTCAGGATCCGGAACAGCAAAAGATCGCAAGGATGAACAGTTCAAGTGGTCAACTGGATGTAAAGATGTATTACAAAGGTAGTGTTCCGGTTCCAGAAGCTGAGAGAAGTCCGCAAATACAAACTGCGTTTAGTGCTGGGGATTCTACAGAAAAGGTTGATCAAAGTTCAACTAAAAGCAGCAGTGGATTCTCTTCATTTCCAAGTGTCAATCCGAAAGAGTCAACTACAAGTTTTCATTCTCAAAGCACAAAGACAGGAAATGGTTATGTGATCCAGTGCAACATTGCTTTGAATCTTCCAGAGGGTCAAAGTTTTTCGGAAGAAACTGCTAAAGACCACATGGCTTTACTTGGTTCTGTGCTTATCTCATATGAAGGTCTAGTTGCAGGTCGGATCGGGAATCCTATGCTCACAAAGGAGGATTACGATCAGATAGACGCTGAAGAGATGGAATTAATGGATATCAAATGGTGTCTAGCGAGTGTTCTCAGACGAGCTGAAAAGTTCAAGCTTATTACTGGGAGAAATGACTTTCTCGATGCACATGTATCTACTTTAGGTTTTGATAAATCTAAAGTTACTTGTTTTCGATGCAGGGAGAAAGGTCATTTCAAGCGAGAATGCAAGAACAGGGAAGCTAGTGGAACTCAGAATGCGTTTGGAAAAGATGACTACTACCGAAAGGCCATTTATTAGCAGGTTGGTCAACAGCAAGAACCGCAGGTGGCTCATGGTAGAAAGATTGAGGATTCAAAGAGAGCGTGTTTGGTGGATTTTAACTGGAATAATTACATATCACCAGAAAGCAAAATCTGTTTAGTCAATCAGGATGATGAAAAACTACCTGAAGGCTTTAGTTGGGATATGTTTATGGATGAAAAAGGAGATTTTAAAGCATTCATTGCAAAGATCGTAAAAGAACCTGATATGTTCACTGCATGGATGAAGTCTATTGGTGAGACTGTGAAGAGTGTGGAGGAAGAGTCTGTTGTTTCTAATGAAAGTTCATTAAGTGCTGATGAAAGCTCATAGAGTTCAGATGAGAGTGTACAAAATGATGTTAGTTCAGAAAACGAAGTTGTTTTTGACCAAACACCATCAGATTCTGGTTTGTCAGATGCTAGTTCTGAAAAATCTGTACAGTATGATCAGTCACCAACTGATGATAGCAGTAGTGAAGATGAGGAGGAAAAACATATTAACATTGCAAAATCCCATCTTTCTCCTGAAAGTTTTCATTTCTATTTTGCAGATCGCTTGGAGAAACTGAAAGAGAAACGAGCTGCTAAAGAACAACAAAAAATGAAAACTGAAGATGTTGTTCAGAATGAGAATGTTGAAAGTGCTGTTGAGGGGATGATTGAAACTGAGCTAGTGAAAGCAGAAGAAAAGGTAATTGAAACTGAGAAAGTGATAGAAGTTGAAAAGATTGTAGAAGTTGTCAAGCCTTGTGAAAAGTGTCTTGAAGCTTGCAAAGAATGTGCAGCAAAAGACGATATAATTGCTGAGTATGAAAAGAAGAAGGAGCAGTTGCTGTTCAATTGAAACTATGTAAAAGAATCTTATGATGTCTTGAACAAAACAGTAACTGGTCTTCAAAAGACAAATTCTGAAAGAGAACAAGCACTAACGATGATGAATGCTGTAATGATGTCAAAGCAGAAAGCTATCAACTTTTACATCGAAGAGAGTGCTAAGTGGAAGCAAGAGTTGGAGACAGAGAAGATTGAGAATGAGAGAATTAGATGTTTATTGCAAAGTTATTCGAGTTCTGATTATCTCATTGATCGAATTTATCCGACTGTTGCAGGAATGGAAGCCTTTCAAGATGACAAGCCGAAAAAGAAAGATACTGGTAAGAAATTGACTGTTAGCTATAACAAGTGTCCGCCTCCAATTTGGGAAGGGTATTCTCCTAGAAAACCAAACGAGGAGCAACTTGAAAAGGCTATCAATATAAAGCTAAAAAGACACAACTGATGAATTACCAGAAAACATTGATGTCACGTTCACCTCGTCGGACACTGATCATGAGTCTGAGTTAATCAAAAGGGTGGTCGATCAGGTGTTGGATACTGATGAGGAGTCCGAGTCAAAATCTGAATCTGGAGGGTCAAGTTCATCAGTCAATAGTCAAAAGTCATCGGTTAAACGGTCTTACAATAAAGAATTTTTATTATCAAAAGCAAATTTGGTTGATGAAACATTTGAAGTTGCATACACTTTAAATGATTCAGACAAATTATATTCTGACAAAGAGTTTCCAATAAGAAGTGTTCGTTTTGACATGATCAAAAAGGTTTTCAAAATGACAGAAATTAATATTTCTGAAATAAAAGATTTAAATCTTACTGGAAAGACTAAAAGATATACTTCAAGAGTTCAACAACGTTTAAACAAGAAAAAGGGTTACAATTCTGGTTCTGGTTTTCAAAAAAAACCAAACCAAAATCGTAGCTACAAAAAGAAAGGGTTAGGTTTTATTCCACCAGAAAACTATAAAAATGAGAAAAATTCTAAAACAAAAATAGAATTTGTTTCAGGTGGAAGTGCCGAGGAAGAACAGAAGAAACCGTTCTGGAGACAATCAAATCAGGAGTTTCTTGCTGAGAAAAGAAAGAGTGGAACTGGCGTGTTTCATCCAAAGGAAACTCGAACCTGTTACAAATGCAATGAAGCTGGTCACATTGCATGGAACTGTCCGAAAAATGTCAAGACAAAACAGGGAGTTTCTAAAAAGTTGAAAGAAAAAGTTGTTGATGTTGAACCTCCAACCGAAAAACTTAAAGTTTTTGAAAACTCAATTTATGAGGTTGGTGAGTGTTCTAAAAAGAATTTTTACAAAAAGAAAGAGAAAGACAACCAAGTGTGGGTTGTTAAAAAGGTTGATGAGAAAGTTGGCGATGAATCTGGTTCCACAAAGCCAGAAGAGCCACAGGTTGAAGAAAAAGTTTCAGTGAATGATGATGAGTTTCCATCATTGAAGTTTGAAGAGGTTAAACAGAAAGTGGGTAAGGTTGAGATCTCAAGTCAATTTTATACCGAGAAAACTAAGTTTGATGTCGAGAAAACATTCAATGGAAATGTTAAGAAAATTTTTGGGAAAATGCTTAATGGGAAAGCAAAGGGGGTTAAAGATTTTTATGCAACTAAAAAGGCAACTTACAACCCTACTGCGCAAGAATTGAAAACCATCAAGTCTGAGAAGACTTGGATGGAAGTTTGTTTTCCTTGAAGTCTTAGGACTATGCCGGAGATTCCAAGTTTATATCGTGGATCAGGAATCGGCATCATTCATGTTTAATGAGTTTGTATGAAAGTTTTTGATAGTGTTCAAATGTTACAGGTTGAATAACTACGCCGGAGCTTCCAGGTTGGTAAGTGTGAAGCAGGAATCGGCATCCTGATTGGTAAAGTGATTTATGTAGATGTGATTTTCTTACAAGTGATATCTAGATTTCCTACAAGTGGTATTGTTTTGGATATACTTACAATTGGTACAGAGGTTGCGTAATTGCAAAACGGTAAATCAGGGACATTAAGTTGTACTTGATTTACTACACATGATAAAACAAACAAGATGATGAACCATATCCCCGTACTTAACAAGTGCCTACAAGTGGCAAAAACAAACTCATTTTCGGAAAAATCATTTTGATTAAAATAAACTTAAGTGTTTTGAAATCTAAATGAGAAAATGGTTTGTTGATAGGGGGAGTTCTAATTGTTTATGCCTAATGAATGGCGAATTGATGCGATTCGATGTCAGTTGTCAAGTTCTGTATAGTTTTGTTTTACATTTTATGTTTCATGTGGGTCAAGAGTTTAGTTTGTTTTCAATTTTTCTTTAATGTGTTTGCATTTTAGGGGGAGTAGAAAATTTTCAGAAAATCCAAAAACATTAGAAAATTTGAAAAAGCCAAAAACATGATAAAATCAAAAATGAGTTTCGTTGTGAAAAGAGGAAATGATAGTACATCAGTGGACTGTCACAACATGCTAAAGAAATGGATAGTAAAAATGTGATAAACAATCTCACTGCGGATGTGTCAGTAGGTTTTTGCACAGTTAGTAAATTGTGACGAGATATAAACCTAAAAATTCAAACTTGATTATTCTGTGGGTAACGACTTCTTGGATATATAGGTAACCCCTGAAATCTTGTTTGAAAGGTCCCTTATTCTGAGATACTAGGTCTTTATGCTCAGTGATATCTGGGGTATTATCCCGGGACTTCTGCTGTATGGAAATACTGACCTAGTCCCCGGATAATGCTTTCTGCAAATATGCTTTGAAATAAAAGCTCGCCCTCAGCAAGTTGACGAAACAATAAAATTGATAGTCATTGCTGTTGTAATCAAAAGATCCTCTAAAGGGGACACACCGAAAAGTCGAAGCCGTCATCTCTTTGCGTATACGGAAGTATCGACCTGAGCTCTCACGGCCCTCGCATTTAACCATGAACAGATATCATCTGTGGTATACTCACCTGTAAGACTGAATATTGGGATCTGGATACGGGAGTATATTCAAGTAGTGGGACACACGGATAAGTTCAAGTGTTTAAAACATTAATATCGTATCTCAGATCAGTTGAACTTTGTGTGAAAATTTAAGTGGACCAATATACTGACAATCTAGGTGAATTGTTTAAAACATAAAATGAAATCAAGCTTAACGGTGTTGGTGATATGTCTCATTAACTGATATGATCCTCTTACACAAACTCACAAAAAAAAAATATTGTTTGTAAATATTTCATTTTTGCATTCTTTTGATTCTACAAGTGTCACACCCCGATTTCCAGGTGTCTCACCGGTGGGCCCGGTGGGGGATTACCGTGACGATGTTGGCAACAATATAGTCAAACCACACAATTATATAATGCACAGCGGAAGCATAATTTAAATATATAATTTCAACCTCTGATTGTAATATCAAAATGTATTACAGAAGTTGAATATCCACAGTGGATCGTAAATATAGATAAAGTATTGTTCCATTAGATACTGCAATCAAGCTTGCGAGGCTTATCCCGACGCTAGGGAGCTAATACCAGCCAATTACGTTTAGGTACCTGCACTTAATCTTTTTGGGGAAAATACGTCAGTTTACACTGGTAAATACATTCAACTGACACATTAGAAAATGTTTATTAAAATTGATTTGAATGCACAAGGCACAAACTCTTTTATAACTTGGGAAAATTCATAATGATCTTGTGAACGTTTTACATGTTCTTTTATGCGTTCAGTAGCCCGGGTCGTGCCGGGTTAAAGATTTATAGACACACCACGTTTGCGTAAAACCGTAGTATGAAAACCAACGGCTACGTCTTTTAGTTTTTAATGTCGACACTTTATACCGGGTGTACGCCTACACCGGGATGTCGATGGTCGTGGCCATTTCGTAAAATGATGCCAAGGATATCCGGGACAACGGTCATTAAACCCCCCAAAGGCTTATAAGCAACAAAACTGTTTAAATGAGCCGATCATATTTAATCAATTAACCACCTCAGCGATGGAATTATATAATGCTCAATCAAGCGGTATTAATATACCGTAACCCAAGCCCATATAGGGGAAATAAGTTAAAGTATTTACCTTTGCAAGTATTAATCCTTAATTTAGACCAAGTCACCGATAGCTTTTACTGGGGCTCCTAATCTGGAACGAAGGTTTTAATTAACCTCTTAGAATCCTAACGGTCCTTGTATTAGCCGTAGCTTAAACCGGTTGATTCCGATATATATGGATATGGTTAATTCGCACGTAAAGGCGAAAACCGAGAATGGAGTATGATTTGGACCCAACAAGTTTAGTGACTTGTTTTATATGGGTTTATAGTTCATACTCTGGATTTTGGGGTTCAAATAATATAATTTGACCCATATCGGCTATTGCACGAAAACTAGTTCCATGAGCCGTACCGTGTGCGCAAATAGGCGAAACGGTTAACCACAAGAGTCCTACGCTCATTTCCTAAGTCAATATGCCTTAAAAGTATTTTGGTATCAGTAGGATACCTTCCGTAATGCCCGTAACGAGTTTAAGTTTATATTATGCCCCGTAGGGGCTTTTCGGTCATTTTAAAGACTTTAAAAGGGATTTTCGAGTTCTACAGGAAATCTGAGTTTCCCGAACAGCTTATAAAGCTTAAAATACTTTATTTATTATTTAAAACCAGTAGCAATTGGAATCGGGTCAAAAGACCTTGTAGAACTCCCGTTTTGGCCAAAAAGGGCATATTCGGTATTTACCGAACCGTAGCCATAACCGCAGGTTATGAGCAAGGTAAAAATTATTAAAAATCTTTAAAATTCCCAAAATATTATTTTACCACAGTGGGTAAAAGTTTTGGTGACGAAAACTTGGGTTAGATGGGCGTTATGCTAATTGCGCCGTTAATTACAAAACTTTCTTAAAAGTGCGCCTTTTAGCATAACTCTCATTCTAGGCCTCGGATTGACGTGAAACTTCAGGGGCATGCTTATAATTTATCAAGCAAGGTTTTGGTCCGTTCACGTGTCCGAAATACTCGTTTTAATTTTAAAAGGCCGTTACGGTCAACTTTTAGGCGAATGACGGAAATACGTAAAAGACTCGGATAACTCATGAACCGACCACAGAGGCGTATACCAACATGTGACCTGGTCCTAAGAGAGTCCTAAGGTATATTTATACCTCACTAAAACGGGTCAGAACTGAAGTCAAAGCAAAAGTCAAACTTTTGCGACTTTCGGCTCCGAACCGGTTCAACATAGTAAATGATCGATTCAAACGAGCGCAAACATGTTTATATACTTATTATCATGTTTTATGATTATCAAAACGGTTCCATAACATATACATTACAGATTATGCATAAATCGCTAAAATAGCTTTCTGTTGACTTTTTAACCGCACGTTTGACTCGATAATTGACATAGTTAGAGTGGTGATCAGGGGGAACCATTTTAGAGGTTTAATACCCACATAAATACCAACTCATAACCATTTTTGATTCGTCATAAGACTGAATCATTTGCAAGATATTGCAATGACAACCGTTAGTTATGACGGTTGCGTTTATAGGCTAAAACTATGGAAATGTGAAACCAAAATGGTTATGAACGACTTACAGAAGTGTGTTCTTGCTTATAGAGCAGAAGAGAATGCTTGGGAGCACTTAGAATGATCAGTAGTTGTGTGTTTTGATGTTGTGAATGATATGAACCAATGTAGCTTATTTATAGTGCTTAAGAGCCTTCAAGATCATTACACAACAAGCTACAATTGATCATGGATCATGGGCAGGTGTCCCTAAGTGGTATGGGTCGTGTAGGGGGCACCCATGCTCAATTAATGGTTGTTTGATCGTTCAAAAGCTCCAAAAGCCAAGTAGTTACAACCATTCTGCATCTGGGCACTTTACGCGGCCCGCATGGGAGTCCCCATGCATTTTAATGCGGGTCGCCTAAAGGTTAAGAAATCAGGCGAATTAGTGAGGAGGCTCGCGGCCCGCCTCGACTTATGTCTAAACCTTACGCGGGTCGCGTGAGGTTATATTTTCTGAATTTTTCAAATCTTTTATAATGATTACAGAATCGGGCCATTAATAACGAAATCTTTCGTAATGATTCACCTGACCTTTCGGTTCTGAAGGGGTAACTTTGCGGTTTGGCCCTCGGTTATTTACCGATAGGGGCCTCGTTTTAATTACCCGCATTATTAAGTCCCCGGTTTATTTATTAATTATATTGGAAAGCCTTAACTTTCACTGTTGACGCTTTTAACCCTTCTTCTACGAATTCGATCGTAACTTTCTCGTTTCATATCGAAACTTCGCGAAATTCATATATATTATTTTAGTGAGGGTATAATACCGTTACAAAGTCTTTGGAACGTTAAAGGGTCACTCAGAGGTATTATTAAACATGTTGACACAGTTAACCCCTGGAGTTTGTAATCTCTCACTTTCTTCCGCGTTTCATTTTTGTACGATCTATAATTTATTCGTTTAAAGGTTTAAGCATTATTTAGGGATACTATACAGTATATTTACCCTTGTTGACATTTATAACCCTCGAATTTATATACTTTCAAGGTTTGTCAAAATTAGTCCTTTATTTATTATAGATGCCACGTGTAAACAAATGACACGTGTTAACACATCATTGGACACAAAAATTCGAGGTGTTACAACAAGTGGTGTAATTTATTCTCTTTCAGAAAATCCAAAAAGATTTTGTGTGTGTTTTAGCATAAATTTTGAAAAAGTCAAAAAGATTTTTGACAACCGATGTTGGAAAACTGATTTTCAAAATTCCAAGTGCTAAATATGATGACATTGTTGTGAGGGGGAGTGTGTTTTGAACATCAAAATATGTTTTTTTTTTATATATATATCATCAAGTGGTTCATCAAAGAGGATGGTTTGAATCTGAGGGAGAGTATGTATTGGTGTATGCCTCAGTATTTGAAATTGTTAAAAAGTGTAAATTTACTTTGAGATAGAGTTTGTGCAGGAGTCAAGTTAAGCCAGGTCAATCGATCCTAAGATCTAAGCTAGACGAGAGCAAGGTTACCATACCTGAGGACTCTGATTGAAGAAAGCCAGGTTTCTGATTCCTATAGACTCTGAAGACAAAGTATGAGCCAGGCTATCGATTGTAAGTAGAACTAGAGCCAAGTTTCGATCTTGGAAATTAAAAGCTGTGGGATGGAAAGCCAGACAACTATCCTGAAGCAGATGTTGCTGAAGAACAAAGAAATGCCAGCACATTGTTAGGGGAAGTCTGTTGATGCTGTTTGAGAGAGTAAAGCCCAGAGACTGATCAAGACTGAAGTTTGTGAAGACTCGACACTTGCGACTCGTCAACATCTGAGGGGGAGTCTGTTAGTGCATACATCAATCGACTTCGTCTTGTATCGAGTCTTAGATTGCATTGTATAGATTAGGGCATGTTTTACGAGAAAATAGGATAGTTTATGTTGTTAACATGTTGATTTCGCTCCTGAGGGTCAAACAGGTGATTTCGCCCGAAATCAAGTCTTGATTTCGCTCCTGTTGTCTTGTGTTGTTTGGGGCAAAATCAGGTGGCCTATATATAGGTCACCTGGAGCAAAATTAGGAGAGGAATTGCCTTGTATTCCACGCCGAAGTGCTGCCGGTGTGAAGACTGAGTGTATTCACGTTCTAATAAATACAATCAGTAGTTAGAGTGAAGGATCAACTGTTTCTAAGTCAATTACTTGTTTTTCGCACCTGTAATTGATCAAAACTCCTCTGAACGACTCATTCGGGTCAGAATCACGATCCTACAGATTAATTAGAGGATTTTTTGTCTTTGTGTTTTATCAGTTACTGGTTTCATCACAATGTGTTTTATTAGTTACTAGTTTCATTTACTGTTTCATCTCAATGTGTTTTATCAGTTACTGGTTGATATGATTTTGGCATTCTTGATGTTGTGTTTTAGCAGTCAGTCACTAGTTCGTCACATTGTGTTTTATCGCACACTACTATGAACACATCTAGATCTAATTTATCATTATTTTTTTGTATGATTTGGTGACTGGTGTTTTCAAATGTGAGAGATTAGAGAGAGAGAGAAAAATTTCGACATTTTTGGCGGTGGTTTTATGATTGGTAGTTATTTACTTATTTAAAACAACTTAAATGACACATTTACCCCCAATCAATTAAATTAGCCTATTTTAAAGACACGTATATTACAAAAATGCCATCAAAATGATCTCAACCATTAAACACACTCATTTGATGGCCCAGATCGCTTCCTACACTTTCTAGGAAAAACACACTTTCCGCAGCTGTGATTGAAGGTTGGAAGCTCGTGGGAACATCTAGGTTGTTTGTTAATCATTCGGTTCACTTGTTCTTTACTTCCGCTTATTCATCATGTTTCGTTGCTTTGAATTAACTCTTGTTTTTAGTTTAATTATGAACATGTTAGGCTAAATACCTTATACTACCTAGATTGGTTGAATGGATTGTTAAAGTTTTGATTTTAATTATGGATTGTTAATTATTTATGGATTGTTTATAAGAGTAGTCGACTTGGTTCTTGATTTGATGTTCATGCATGCTTAGAAGTGTTTGATTATTGTTTATTGCTTCGTATGTATAACAACTCTCCCGAAACCCTTAAACATGTCCCTATACGCCCTAAAATACACTCCGTATACGAAAAGTGGGCCCGAAATACCTTTATATAATTAAAAATCAAATAAAATAAAATTTACCCGTCGCTCGCGGTGCACGAAAGAGCCAGTTAAGGCTGTCGCGGGGCACGACAGCTGGCCACTAGGGCGCACCCGGTGATGCCACGTGGCGTAAGGCGTGTCGAGGCTAGTTGTCAACTCAGCTGAGCTAGGGCCTACCCTAGTCTGCCTCGCGGGCCGCGAGCCACCCTCTGATCAGCACTATAAATAGGGACCTTCGGCATTCACTTTCAAACCATTCAAAAATTAAAATTCTCTCTCAATCTCTGATAGCAATTACTATATCGGGTATTATACCTCCCCTAATTAGCGAAGCTCTGCCTCGTTGTAAGTATTATAACCCCCGATTACGTATTAGATACGCTGCCCGATTGATCTAGTGCTGCGTAACGCATGTTGAGGCTCTGCCTGACTCAGTCGTTGGAGTTCTGTCTCGGGGAGGGTATAACTTAATGTAAATTTGGGTTATTATACTAACGCGTGTGCAGTCAATCTCATTCTTTTGTGCTTAAAATACATATTGGGAATCAACTCTCACGACTTACACTCGAATCATCTATTTCTAGCTGGAAAAACCATACGCCGCCAGAGACCCAAACGGAGCGTGTCAGAAAAGAAAGTCACTTGAGAACGAAACCTTGTCGGTATCTTTGAACCATTCTTTTTCCTCTCTAACTCGCTCATCATTTAGCATTTCCTTCCTGTGTATTTACTCATGATTACGTTGTATTCAAGGATCCATCAACCGTGTAGGAGACACGAAGACGTCACCGGAGACATCCAGTATTTCACGTTGCCGGAGAAACCCGAAGCCGCCGGAGCCGTACGGGGATCGACGGGAATCGCTTCTTTTTACGTTTCGGTATATTACTTTCCTTCAAACATTTCATTTCTCCTTCTTTCGTTATTATCATAACTTAACTGTGCTTTGAAATTTTGAACTGTTTTGGGTTCTGTTTGTTACTTATTTCAATGAAGAAGATAACTGTTTGTGATGGGTTTATAAAAAAAATTAAGTATCGAAACAATATAAATCTGATGTTACAGAGTAGTGGTTAAAAGCTGTTTGAATGTTCCAGTGGCGCGGGTTCGATACCCGACACCCTTACTTGATCGCTGCAACTTTTTTTATAAAACCTTGGCATGAATCAACTGAAACACAGTTTAAGTATATTGCAAATTTTTAGTTCATGTCTTTTTATTATTTTGTTTATCTCTTTCCCTTTATATTAAAACCTTAAACTTTTAACTCAAAACATTAACAAGTTACTCAAATTCTTTTATAACATTAAATAATAGTAATGAGACAAATGTTAATACCTAAACAAATAATTTATCAACCATAAATCTTAGGAATTTTAACTAACTTACAAATAATAATGAAATCGTTATGTGGTATTTTGATATCTAGGTTAATCGCTCTCGTTCGTTCTTTTGGATTTCCTTACTCGTGCGTTATTTTACAAGAAATCGCAACGCAATCACTGTGAGTATACATGATCCCATTTTCATTCTTTAAACACTTTTGAGTGCAACTTGTATTCTTATGCAAATTACACAAACACGTTAATCTACATTTATTCACACTCTATCCAAATTACACATGAAATGTTTGATTCTTGTTATACACGTGATGCTAATGTAAACACTTCATGACTATATGCTCATTAACTTGTTCGCAAGCCTACTTAACAATTATGGTACTATGCATATGCTATAGGTTGTAACGCCCCGCCCGCTATTCTTTTGGGTATTGTTAAGTTAAACATGTTAACCATCCCGCTAGACTCTTGGGATAGGCACTTTAATTGCGTTGGAAACTTTGGTTTGAGCATATAGAGTAACATCGTTTCGGCATAACTGTTAACTCGCATCATCTTATTCATGTTGGATATGAGCACATTTAAACATTTTATTCTACTATGCTATGTATCAAACTTGTATACTCGCCAGCATATTTTGTTGATCATTATTTTAATACATGTTGCAGGTTGATAGACAAGATGTTGAAGAAACAAGATTAGGATGGACTAGATACCCATTTTAATAAACCATGTTTGTTGCAATTTGTATTCATTTGAAACAATGTATTTGAATTTAGTCATTTATGAAATTTGATTTTATCATATTGTCTCATTTAGTGTTATGATGCTTTTGAGCGATTTGTTCGTCTCATCCCGATGTTTCCGCCATCAGTTGGGGTGTGACAAATTGGTATCAGAGCCATAACTATAGGGAATTAGGAAAATTGCTATACTTTTACCTAGTCTATAGTAGGAATACTCTGTTACCAAATTGGTATCAGAGCCATAACTATAGGAATTAGGAAAAGTATGAATGCTTTTACCTAGTCTATAGTTTAGGAGCTTTATCCTTATGTGTTGTTTAAAACAACTTCCCTTCTATCTTATTTGCTTCCCTCTATTCTCTTTGGTCTTTTAACATACATGCCTTTCCTAATGCTAACACAATACACACTTGGAGGCTTTGAAGACGCTCTTATAACAGAATCGAAATGACTCATCAAAATAGGGGTGATTCCCACATTTGGTGATGACTTTCACTCAGCTATACTTTGTATTTTGCCCTAAATCTACCCTCAAGTTAGGAGTGATATCCAAATCTTGAAGGAAATTTCCATATCATATTCTAGTGGACCCTTATCTTTTGATAAGTACCAACCACACTAGGGTACGATGTTATTAAGTTAGAGGTGAAACTCATATCTTGATAACTAGTCCCACTCTTCGATTTTCCATCTTGACAAAGTTTTGATTTTCCCAATCGATTAAGGACATGTAGTAACTGGAAGGATAAATATCATTAGTCGCTTCTCGATGAGAGTATTTGTCTATTAGGCCAAAGCACGTTTCCTTAATTCGAAAAGGAATTCGATTTACTTTGGAATAGTCTTATGTTACGTTCCGTGACAATCCACGTTTTACATTAAATCTTTTTTATGCTATTTCAATTTTAATGTGTTTTACATTTGTACGATATATCATTTCAATCTTGAAGGCACAATACGATTCAAACTTTCCCTTTTCAACATTCGGAATTTATTTCACAACAATCTAATACATGCATGCTAGTGTGTTATACTGGATTCGTGTCACTGGGTGATTCTTATGTGATGAACTTGTCTTTTAACCCACACCATAACATGTATAGCACTATGCGTAGTGCTATTGGAGTATCGCACCACCCGTGAACGAGAGGTCATGTTAAGTCATTCAATTGCGGTACACGATGGGTTGACATGTTTATTCACATGTCAGTAATACGTTAATCTTGTTAACTAAGTATGGCATGTGGATTGTTCTAAATATTTTTTTATGCTTATACTCATATTCCCAAAAATGGAAGCTTAACATCAAGATAGGAGTGATTTCCTTACCTTGAGGATTAGCTCCGCTCACTTTTCAACTTCACCAACGAGCTAGGGGTGATTTCCTTACCTTGGAGGTAGTTACCAACTCTTCGTTCTCAATGAAACTTTATATTTGAACGTTACTTTCATTTCAAGCTTGGAGACACGATACGCACTATCTTCTCAATCTAAAACAAATAATAATAATCTCTCGTGAACAAAACTAAATTTACGACGCTTTCATTATCTATGTTACACTAATTGAACCTTTTATATGCTATGTGAAACTATATGCTATGTGACGCATTTCTGAAAACAATTTCCTTAAACAAACGTTACGATCAAGTCTCACCTATTCTCCCTTTTGAATCTTTAGATGTCATCTTTTCAAAAGTCTTCCTCTTATATTTCGAGGATGAAATCTCCTAAAGTAGGGGAGACTGTAACATCCGTAAAAAACGAATATCCAAAATCCGATATGTTTTGAAACTCGGATCCTAACTTTTGAAACCTTAATTTAAAAAAAGAGAAACTTGACAACAGGGACTGTTTGTGCATGGAGACTCTTAAAATATTTGAAACCAAAATTTCCGCCAAGGCCTGTAAACGGAAAAGGCAAGAAAAATTCACGAGATTAATTGCGAATTCATAATTTATATTTTCCTTCTTCGGTTAAAACGAACTTGGACACCTTTTCATACCAAAGAAACCGAGTACAGCCTGTCTCCTTCTCATTAGAATCGAATTCCGAAATGTCGTAAATTGGGGTCTTGATTAAAGCAGTCAATCTCATTCTTTTGTGCTTAAAATACATATTGGGAATCAACTCTCACGACTTACACTCGAATCATTTATTTCTTGCCGGAAAAACCATACGCCGCCAAAGACCAAAACGGAGCGTGTCGGAGAAGAAAGTCACTCGAGAACAAAACCTTGTCGGTATCTTTGAACCATTCTTTTTCCTTTCTAACTCGCTCATCATTTAACATTTCCTTCCTGTGTATTTACTCCTGATTACGTTGTATTCAAGGATCCATCAACCGTGTCGGAGACAAGAAGACGTCACCGGAGACATCCAGTATTTCACGTTGCCGGAGAAACCCGAAGCCGCCGGAGCCGTACGGGGATCGACGGGAATCGCTTCTTTTTACGTTTCGGTATATTACTTTCCTTCAAACAATTTATTTCTCCTCCTTTCGTTATTATTGTAACTTAACTATGCTTTGAAATTTTGAACTGTTTTGGGTTCTGTTCGTTGCTTATTTCAATGAAGAAGATGACTGTTTGTGATGGGTTTTTAAAAAAAAAAAATTTAAGTATCAAAACAATACAAATCTGATGTTACAGAGTAGTGGTTAAAAGCTGTTTGAATGTACCAGTGGCGCGGGTTCGATACCCGGCACCCTTACTTGATTTCTGCAACTTTTTTTATAAAACCTTGGCATGAATCAACTGAAACACAGTTTAAGTATATTGCAAATTTTTAGTTCATGTCTTTTTATTATTTTGTTTATCTCTTTCCCTTTATATTAAAACCTTAAACTTTTAACTCAAAACATTAACAAGTTACTCAAATTCTTTTAAAACATTAAATAATAGTAATGAGACAAATGTTAATACCTAAATATATAATTTATCAACCATAAGACTCTGTTCCTGAGTCCCATTTAACAGGGGGAGGGGAGGGAAAAGAGATGAAAATATGAAAAACCATGTTCCCGAGTTTCATTAAACGGGGGGAGGGGAGGGAAAAGGGAAGAAAATATGACCAAATATGACCATATATTCATCTTCCCAAATTGGAGAGATTAGGAGAGAAAATTTTCCTTCCCCTCCCCTCCCCTCACCTCCCTCTGTTACATAGTGTAAATCTTAGGAATTTTAACTAACTTACAAATAATAACGAAAGCATTACGTGGTATTTTAATATCTAGGTTAATCGCTCTCATCCGTTCTCTTGGATTTCCTTACTCGTGCGTTATTTTACAAGAAATCGCAACGCAATCACTGTGAGTGTACATGATCCCGTTTTCATTCTTTAAACACTTTTGGGTGCAACTTGTATTCTTATGCAAATTACACAAACACATTAAACTACATTTATTTACACTCTATCCAAATTACACATGAAATGTTTGATTCTTGTTATACACGTGATGCTAATGTAAACACTTCATGACTAGATGCTCATTAACTTGTTCGCAAGCCTACCTTAACAATTATGGTACTATGCATATGCTATAGGTTGTAACGCCCCGCCCGCTATTCTTTTGGGTATTTTTAAGTTAAACATGTTAACCATCCCGCTAGACTCTTGGGATAGGCACTTTAATTGCGTTTGAAACTTTGGTTTGAGCATGTCGTTTCAGCATAACTATTAACTTGTATCATCTTATTCATGTTGGATATAAGCATATTTAAACATTTTATTCTACTATGCTATGTATCAAACTTGTATACTCGCCAGCATATTTTGTTGATCATTATTTTAATACATGTTGTAGTTTGATAGACAAGACGTTGAAGAAACAAGATTAGGATGGGCTAGATACCCATTTTAATAAACCATGTTTGTTGCAATTTCTCTTCATTTGAAACAATGTATTTGAATTTAGTCATTTATGAAATTTGATTTAATCATATTGTCACATTTAGTGTTAAGATGCTTTTGAGCGATTTGTTCGTCTCATTCCGATGTTTCTGCCATCGGTTGGGGTGTGACAAGTAACATTACCACCAGTCAGGATTGATAGTACCGTGGGTGGTAATTAAGGTAGAAATATAAACAAATGTAATTGCGAGATCGCCCTCAATGCTGTAAAATGATAAAACTTGTTTTGATTAAACTGGGATTCACTCACCGGTATTTCTTGCTGATAAAATGTTTTTAAAACGCGTTTCAGGTAAGAAAATGTGACAGCCAAATAGAAGCCAGCTGGAGAGCACTGAAGGCTTGGAAAAGTGGCTATAAAAGTTACCTAAATAAAGAAGAAGTTTTATTTCAATAAATTAGGGTTTATGTAACACCTCGGAAAATTTCGTCCAATAATGTCTTGACACGTGTCATAAGGTTCCGGTATGTGAAAATATACTTTAGAGGGATTAAAAGTGACAAACAGTGAAAACTATGGAACGTAAGGGTCCAAAGTATCAACAATGGATAAATAGACTCTATGATAACCCTACATAATGTTTATAACCTTAAACGGATGGATCATGGATCATACGAAGCGGAAAATACACAAAAGTGAGGAATTACAAACTATAGGGGCCAAAAGTGTCAACATGTTGAATTTATACCTCTGAGTGAACTTTTGGCAGACCCGAAGCATTATAATGCTAAAATATACTCACTAGAATGTGTGGTAAAAATTTCGTGAAGTTTCGATAACGTATGAGAAAGTTATGGCCAAAACCGTACTTGAGGGACTAAAAGCGTCAACGTCGAATTTCATGACTTTTCGGTTGAGCGCAAAGTTATCCAAGGACATTACCATGTTGGTAAATGTCCCAAGGTTCTTAAAAACCAAGTTTGGGGGTTTACGAGTCAAAATAAGTAGCCGAAACATCACGTGCAAGGACAGGGACCAAAGCTGCCAAGTTTGAAACAATTTTGGGCCTGCAGACCCCAGGCGACCCGCCTGTGAATCCTTAGGCGGGCCGCGTGACCCCGCCAGCATCAGAACTTCGCGAAAATTGCAATTTGGGTCCGAATTTGAAGTGGTAAACAGCTCATATCACCTCCTTTTGCACCAATAAACTTCCTTGCATGCCTAGGACAACAGTAACCTCCCTCCAACCTCTAAATTTTCTCCTTAAATCAGATCAAAAGCTCATTTTACTAAACACTTGTGTTGTAAACAAGAACTCTCAACTTGCAAAACTCTCAAGGCAATTCTGGAGCATTTCTGAACGACAAGGCTGACTCTAAGTGTTAACTAAGCTTCATTAGGACCTTTGTAAGCTTCTATATCAGTCTCTAATTCGTTCTTGCTTAGATTAATTGTTAAAAGTCAAACCGTTGTTCTTATACTTTGACTTTTCGATTAAACGAGTTTTACTCTGTCATTTCTCAAATTGAAACCACTGATATGTTGGTATTTATGTGGGAAACAAACCCTCAAAAGGGTATTCTCTGATTCCCACTTTATGCATGCTAATTGTCGAGTCAAAGATGTTACTAAAAAGTCAACAGAAATCGTTTTTGCGAAAAATAGCTTAAATGGTAATGTAGATGACATGCAATCAGTTTGATCATCATAAATAACTTATAATGAACATAAGAATGTGTTTTATCATAATAAACTCGACGATCTTTAGTATAAATACGAATCGGAACCGAAAGTCTTGTAAAACGACTTTTTCGTAGACTATCGATTCGGATCCGTACATGCATGTTTGAGATCTGTAATGGAGAGTATTTTTGACTATTTATATTTTAGTATAACTTTCTGGAATTTTCATATCTCGAGTCTATACTTAGCCGATTCATTTGCATGTTTCCGATTTATGCTTAAAGTTGACTATTTTGCCCTTTTTGATATAAAACATGATTTTTGGAAAAGTAAAAGAGTAGAAATATTTATTTCTAATATATAAACTTGCACCGAAAATTTGAGATCAGTTAGTGGTCCAGATTTTGAGTTATGGCCGATATCGTAAAACTATATCTTAAAGTTACATAAACGGCGCATTTAGCGTTTAACCTATTTCAGGCCACGTTTTGATATAAAACTTTTTACCCACTAATGTTATATAATATTTTGGGATTTTTGATGATTTTTATTTAATTTTTGGCTGATCGGATCATACGTCGCTAAGTCGATTCGGTTTATGCCAGTTTTGACCGTTTAAGCCATAAAATGAGTTTTGTACATTCTTTTGACCCGAAACCTTTTTCTACTGATTTTATATGTTAAATAAATTATTTTGAGCATTCTGGAAATATAAAAATCTCAGCTTTCTTTTGAAAACCCGGAAACGGCCCTAGATCGCATTTTTAGCATTTTTTAACGCATAGTAAGCGTTATACTCATTTTAAACATATAAAACTTATACCTACTGATGTAATTAGTATATTTTCATATAATAACAGTAAGTATAAGTATATGAACTCAGATTTCCAGTTTTGGCATTTTTAGCCCTTGTGAAATTACTAAAATACCCCTACGGTGCATAGGTTGATTTTAAATGATGAGATTGGTATATGGGTCATACCCTACTGTTATAATATGTTAAATGAAGTATATTTACTGTATAAATCAGACCCGTAACTCAGATTTCCAATTTGACTCTTTTATAATCTTTTAAATGACCAAAATGCCCTTCTAAGGCATAAATTGAGTTTAAAATCATTCGGGGCATAATAGAACATAACTTACTGATATTATATCATATTTAAAGCGTATTATCTCAGGGAACTTGCATTTGACTCTTTTGGCTACCCGTAACGCCCTTTTAGCGTTCGGTTCGGTTTACGTAACTAGTTTGCGTAAATTGACCGAAACGGGTCAAACGTTATCATTTTTATCTCAAAATCCAGAATGTATTTAGTATACCCATATTATACAAGTATTCAAACTTGTCGGGTCTAAATCCCATTCTATCCGGTCTTTCGCTTAATCGTGCGCTTGTACCGTATCGTCCTTAAAACTAACCGGTCAAAGCTTAGGCTTAAATAAAAGACCCGTTAGGAATCTAATAGGTTATTATAAACCTTTGTTCCAGATTAGGAGGCCCAGTAAAAGCTACCTACACTTACCGTTTGTGATTCATACTTGCTCAGTGTCACACCCCGATTTCCACGTGTCTCACCGGTGGGCCCGGTGGGGGATTACCGTGACGATGTTGGCAACAATATAGTCAAACCACACAATTATATAATGCACAGAGGAAGCTTAATTTAAATATATAATTTCAACCTCTGATTGTAATATCAAAATGTATTACAAAAGTTGAATATCCACAGTGGATCGAAAATACAGATAAAGTATTGTTCCATTAGATACTGCAATCAAGCTTGCGAGGCTTATCCCGACGCTAGGGAGCTAACACCAGCCAATTACGTTTAGGTACCTGCACTTAATCTTTTTGGGGAAAATACGTCAGTTTACACTGGTAAATACATTCAACTGACACATTTGAAAATGTTTATTAAAATTGATTTGAATGCACAGGGCACAAACTCTTTTATAACTTGGGAAAATTCATAATGATCTTGTGAACGTTTTACATGTTCTTTTATGCGTTCAGTAGCCCGGGTCGTGCCGGGTTAAAGATTTATAGACACACCACGTTTGCGTAAAACCGTAGTACAGAAACCAACGGCTACGTCTTTTAGTTTTAATGTCGACACTTTATACCGGGTGTACGCCTACACCGGGATGTCGATGGTCGTGGCCATTTCGTAAAATGATGCCGAGGATATCCGGGACAACGGTCATTAAACCCCCCAAAGGCTTATAAGCAACAAAACTGTTTAAATGAGCCAATCATATTTAATCAATTAACCACCTAAGCGATGGAAGTATATAATGCTCAATCAAGCGGTATTAGTATACCGTAACCCAAGCCCATATAGGGGAAATAAGTCAAAAGTATTTACCTTTGCAAGTATTAATCCTTAATTTAGATCAAGTCACCGATAGCTTTTACTGGGGCTCCTAATCTGGAACGAAGGTTTTAATTAACCTCTTAGAATCCTAACGGTCCTTGTATTAGCCGTAGCTTTAAACCGGTTGATTCCGATATATAGATATGGTTAATTCGCACGAAAAGGCGAAAATCGAGAATGGAGTATGATTTGGACCCAACAAGTGCAGAGACTTGTTTTATATGGGTTTATAGTTCATACTCTGGATTTTGGGGTTCAAATAATATAATTTGACCCATATCGGCTATTGCACGAAAACTAGTTCCATGAGCCGTACCGTGTGCGCAAATAGGCGAAACGGTTAATCATAAGAGTCGTACGCTTATTTCCTAAGTCAGTATGCCTTAAAAGTATTTTGGTATCAGTAGGATACCTTCCGTAATGCCCGTAACGAGTTTAAGTTTATATTATGCCCCGTAGGGGCTTTTCGGTCATTTTAAAGACTTTGAAAAGGCTTTTCGAGTTCTACAGGAAATCTGAGTTTCCCGAACAGTTTATAAAGCTTAAAATACTTTATTTATTATTTAAAACCAGTGGCAATTGGAATCGGGTCAAAAGACCTTGTAGAACTCCCGTTTTGGCCGAAAAGGGCATATTCGGTATTTACCGAACCGTAGCCATAACCGCAGGTTATGAGCAAGGTAAAAATTATTAAAAATCTTTAAAATTCCCAAAATATTATTTTACCACAGTGGGTAAAAGTTTTGGTGATGAAAACTTGGGTTAGATGGGCGTTATGCTAATTGCGCCGTTAATTACAAAACTTTCTTAAAAGTGCGCCTTTTAGCATAACTTTCATTCTAGGCCTCGGATTGATGTGAAACTTTAAGGACATGCTTATAATTTAACAAGCAAGGTTTTGGTCCGTTCATGTGTCCGAAATACTCGTTTTAATTTTAAAAGGCCGTTACGGTCAACTTTTAGGCAAATGACGGAAATACGTAAAAGACTCGGATAACTCATGAACCGACCACAGAGGCGTATACCAACATGTGACCTGGCCCTAAGAGAGTCCTAAGGTATATTTATACCTCACTAAAACGGGTCAGAACTGAAGTCAAAGCAAAAGTCAAACTTTTGCGACATTCGGCTCCGAACCGGTTCAATATAGCAAATGATCGATTCAAACGAGCGCAAACATGTTTATATACTTATTATCATGTTTTATGATTATCAAAACAGGTTCCATAACATATACATTACAGATTATGCATAATTCGCTAAAATAGCTTTCTGTTGACTTTTTAACCGCACGTTTGACTCGACATTTGACATAGTTAGAATGGTGATCAGGGGGAACCATTTTAGAGGTTTAATACCCATATAAATACCAACTCATAACCACTTTTGATTCGTCATAAGACTGAACCATTACTGATTTATCGTAAAGTCAAACCGTAGTTACGACGGTTTGGTTTTTAGCTAAAAACTAAGCATAAACTGAACAATGGATGATCAAGGTAACTTACAGAAGTTAGAACTTGAATATGGAGCAGAAGAGAATGCTTGGGAGCACTTAGAATGATCAGTAGTTGTGTGTTTTGATGTTGTGAATGATATGAGCCAATGTAGGTTATTTATAGTGCTTAAGAGCCTTCAAGATCATTACACAACAAGCTACAATTGATCATGGATCATGGGCAGGTGTCCCTAAGTGGTATGGGTCGTGTAGGGGGCACCCATGCTCAATTAAATGGTTGTTTGATCGTTCAAAAGCTCCAAAAGCCAAGTAGTTACAACCATTCTGCATCTGGGCACTTTACGCGGCCCGCATGGGAGTTCCATGCCATTTTAACGCGGGTCGCCTAAAGTTCAAATAACAGACGCGAAATAGAGGAGGCTCGCGGCCCGCCTCAACTTATGTCTAAACCTTACGCGGGTCGCCTAAGGTTAAGATTTCAGGATTTTTAAATCTTTTGTAATGATTACAGAATCTGGCCATTAATAACGAAATCTTTCGTAATGATTTACCTGACCTTTCGGTTTTGAAGGGGTAACTTTGCGGTTTGGCCCTCGGTTATTTACCGATAGGGGCCTCGTGTTAATTACCCGCATTATTAAGTCCCCGGTTTATTTATTAATTATATTGGAAAGCCTTAACTTTCACTGTTGACGCTTTTAACCCTTCTTCTACGAATTCGATCGTAACTTTCTCGTTTCATATCGAAACTTCGCGAAATTCATATATATTATTTTAGTGAGGGTATAATACCGTTACAAAGTCTTGGGAACATTAAAGGGTCACTCAGAGGTATTATTAAACATGTTGACACAGTTAACCCCTGTAGTTTGTAATCTCTCACTTTCTTCCGCGTTTTAGTTTTGTACGATCTATAATTTATTCGTTTGAAGGTTTACGCATTATTTAGGGATACTATACAGTATATTTACCCTTGTTGACATTTATAACCCTCGAATTTATATACTTTCAAGGTTTGTCAAAATTAGTCCTTTATTTATTATAGATGCCACGTGTAAACAAATGACACGTGTTAACACATCATTGGACACAAAAATTTGAGGTGTTACATCCTCACCCCCTTAAAATAAATCTCGACCCGAGATTTACTCAAATAAATAGGGGTATTTTTCTTTCATTGTAGCTTCGACTTCCCACGTATATTCAGGACCTCTACGAGCATCCCATTTGACTTTTACAATCGGTACGTGCTTTCTGCGAAGCTTCTTTACCTGTCGATCTTCAATCGACAAAGGTTTTTCTATGAACTTTAAGCTCTCATCTATATGCACATCTGTGTGTGGAATCACCAATGATTCGTCGGCGAAGCACTTTTTGAGATTGCAGATGTGGAACACATTGTGAATTCCATTGAGCTCTTCAGGCAAGTTCAGTTTATAGGCAACTGATCCGACTCGTTCAATGACCTCAAAAGGCCCTATGTATCTCGGACTCAGCTTGCCCTTCTTGCCGAAGCGCATCACCCCCTTCCAGGGTGACACCTTAAGTAATACTTTTTCACCCACTTCGAAGTGAAAATCCTTACGCTTTGGATCAGCGTAGCTCTTCTGCCTATCGCGGGCAGCCTTGAGACGTTCCCGGATCTGGACAATCTTGTCCGTTGTCTGGAAAACAATCTCTGGTCCCGATAATTGGACCTCTCCTACTTCCGCCCAACAAACAGGCGATCTGCATTTCCTACCATATAATGCCTCGAAAGGCGCAGCCTTTATGCTGGTGTGGTAGCTATTATTGTAGGAGAATTCGATCAGGGGTAGGTTTTTATCCCAATTACCACCTAGATCGATCGCACATGCACGAAGCATGTCTTCTAGCGTTTGGATAGTACGCTCACTTTGGCCGTCCGTCTGGGGATGGTAAGCCGTACTAAAGTTTAAACGCGTGCCCAAAGATTGCTGGAAACTTTTCCAGAAGTGAGATGTGTATCTAGTATCCCTGTCGGAGATAATAGACACAGGTATGCCGTGTAAGGCTACAATCTTATCAACATAAAGTTGGGCTAACATATCGGAGCTATATGTCTCCTTGATGGGTAGAAAGTGAGCTGATTTAGTCAGCCTATCGACTATAACCCATATTGTATCGTTTCCTTTCCTGGTTTTGGGTAACTTGGTTATGAAGTCCATAGTTACGCATTCCCACTTCCACTCGGGAAGTTCAGGCTGTTGTAGCAAGCCAGACGGCTTTTGGTGCTCGGCTTTGACTTGAGCACAAGTCAAGCACTTTGCTACATGGGCGGCTACAGACTTTTTCAAGCCTATCCACCAATAATTTGCCTTTAAGTCTTGGTACATTTTATCAGCACCAGGATGGACTGAGTATTTGGAACTATGGGCTTCCTGGAGAACAACATCACGTAGTCCTCCGTAAACTGGAACCCATATACGTCCATTCAGTCTTAGGATTCCATCCTTGCTAAGAGTTAACTGCTCCTCAGTTACTCCCAGCTTTTCATTAGGATAATTAGCTTCCAACACAGCCTCTCGCTGTGCAGCCAATATCCTTTCAATCAAATTATTTTTAACTTCAATGCTCTTGGCATTGATTCGAATGGGTTTTACCCTTTCCTTCCTGCTCAAGGCATCGGCGACTACATTCGCCTTGCCGGGATGGTACCTGATTTCACAGTCATAATCATTCAGGGTTTCCATCCAGCGGCGTTGCCTCATGTTCAATTCTTTCTGGTTGAACAGGTGCTGGAGGCTTTTGTGATCAGAATAAATCACAAATTTTATGCCATAAAGGTAGTGCCTCCACAACTTAAGTGCAAATACAACGGCACCCAACTCCAAGTCATGGGTGGTGTAATTCTTTTCATGCACCTTTAATTGCCTTGAAGCATAGGCAATCACCTTGCCCTTCTGCATAAGAACACACCCCATGCCTGTATGTGATGCATCGTAGTAAACTACGAATTCATCTGTACCCTCAGGTAAGGTTAACACAGGTGCGTTGCTTAGCTTCTGCTTCAGTATTTCGAAGGACTCTTGCTGCTTCGGGCCCCAAATGTACTTTTCTTTCTTCTTGGTCAAGGAAGTTAAGGGCGCAGCAATCCTCGAAAAATTTTCAATAAATCTCCGGTAGTATCCTGCTAACCCCAGGAAACTACGGATTTCGGTAGGCGTCTTTGGCTCTTGCCAGTTTATGACTGCCTCTACCTTAGCGGGATCCACTTGGATACCACGCTCACTCACAACGTGTCCTAAAAACTGAACTTCTCGTAGCCAGAATTCACATTTCGAGAATTTGGCGTAGAGTTTCTCACGTTGTAGTAATTCGAGAATGCAACGGAGATGCTTCTCGTGGTCAGCTTGATTCTTGGAATAGATAAGGATATCGTCGATGAAGACTATGACGAATTTGTCTAAGTACGGCTTGCAAACGCGGTTCATGAGATCCATGAATGCAGCCGGTGCATTTGTGAGCCCAAAAGGCATCACTAGGAACTCGTAATGACCATAGCGAGTCCTAAATGCAGTCTTGTGTACATCTTCATCTCTGACCCTTAGTTGATGATAGCCC
This sequence comes from Helianthus annuus, assembly GCF_002127325.2. Classification (NCBI taxonomy): domain Eukaryota; kingdom Viridiplantae; phylum Streptophyta; class Magnoliopsida; order Asterales; family Asteraceae; genus Helianthus; species Helianthus annuus. The sequence goes on along the minus strand of NC_035434.2, from coordinate 150,869,235 downwards.
GACCTTAAGTCGATCTTGGAGAAGTAGCTTGCTCCTTGCAGTTGATCGAATAGATCATCGATCCTTGGTAAAGGATATCTATTCTTTATGGTAACTTTATTCAGCTCTCTATAGTCGATGCACAACCGCATCGATCCGTCCTTCTTCTTTACAAATAGGACAGGAGCTCCCCAGGGAGATGAACTAGGTCTGATAAAACCTTTCGCCAGTAGTTCATCCAACTGGGTCCTCAGTTCTTTCATTTCCGTTGGCGCTAGTCTGTAAGGTGCTCTTGCTATCGGAGCTGCTCCAGGAATGATGTCAATTCTGAACTCCACTTGTCTATCTGGTGGTAAACCAGGTAGTTCTTCAGGAAAAACCTCGGGGTATTCAGAAATGACAGGAAGATCCTCGATCTTCGGCTTTGGTTCTTCAATTATCACCTGAGCCATGTAAATTACACAGCCTCTGTTCAAACACCTTGAAGCTTTCAGCATAGATACGTCTTCGGGCAATCCGTAATGCGTATCCCCTCGAATGGTAAGAGATTCACCACTCGGGGTCTTTAAGACTATTTGCCTCTTGCCACATATGATTTGGGCCTGGTTATGGGATAACCAGTCCATGCCTAGCACAATGTCAAAACCCGCAAGTTTGAAAGGAAGTAGAGATAAAGGAAAAGAATGGTTCCTAATGGATATTTCACATCCTTCTAAAACAGTAGAGACGGTTTCTATCGTGCCGTCTGCTAACTCTACTTCGTATTTTACGCCAAGGGTTTTGATTGGCATATTTAGTAGTTGGCAAAATTTCTGGTCTACAAAGGACTTATCAGCGCCAGAATCGAACAGTACTCTTGCAAATATATTATTTACGAGAAAAGTACCTGTAAGCACATTGTCGTCCTTGACCGCTTCCTTTGCATCCAGGCGAAAAACTCTCGCGTTTGTCTTCTTAGTCTCTTCTGCCTTCTTGGCATACTTCGGGCAATTACTCTTTATGTGCCCCTTTTCGTTACAATTAAAGCAGGTTGCATCCTTTATCTTTTTGCACTCTACTGTCTTATGATCCTTGGACTTGCATAGCCCACAGGATGGAGTCTTTTGTTGCGACTGTGAACCAGACGCAAACCTACACTTCCCGGAGTGAGGTTTCTTGCAGACCTTGCAGTGAGGTCTTCCATCAGCTTGCCCCTCCTTCTTTGCCTCCGACCCTCTCTTGCCCTCACCGTTTCCACGGTGCTTTTTCCCAGACTTTCGTGAGGTATCATCCTCACGTTTTCGCTTTTCAGCCTCCTTTGTGCCCTCAGACGGACAGCATCAAGTGTAAGAGACAAGGAGAGGTCAGTAACCGACCTGAAGGTCGTCGGCCTAGAGGCCTTTACGCTGGCCTTGATTGCCGGCTCTAAGCCCCCAATGAATCGGGCAATTCTTCGTGGTTCTGGTGTCACAAGATATGGCACCAGGCGTGACATAGTGTTAAAACTTGTCAGATAAGCTTGACAATCCAGGTTTGTCATCACTAGTGAGACAAAATCTGCCTCAATCTTCTCAACCTCGTGCTGAGGGCAGTAGTTTTCTTTTATGAGGGTAATAAACTCCCCCCATGACATTTTGTACAAGGCAGACTTACCTGAAGCCTGCACCAGAGCTCTCCACCATGCCAGGGCTTCGCCCTTGAATGACTGGGACACAAACTTAACCACGTCCCTCTCAGCGCACCCGCTGATGTCCACAATCGTGTCCATCTCGTCCAGCCAGGTGATACAATCAACCGCACCTTTCTCCCCTGTAAATTCACGGGGCTTACACGATACAAAGTATTTGTAGGTGCAACCCTTAGCACTAGACGCATCAGTATATTCTCTATCGCGGTGAACGCTGTGCTCAGTAGACGAATGCTTGTCGTCATCTTTCTTGGGTTCAGAGGGTGGTTTGGAGTGTGTCTTTGGTTTAGAGGGTGGTTTTGACACAGTTCTGCCTTGAGACTCAGTATGTTGACGATCAATAGCTGCCTGGACAGCATTGTTGATCAGAGCCTTTAACTGTGCGCCTGTCAAATGTACTGACGCATTGTCATAGTCATCTTCATTTGTGTGGCTGTTCTCTCCGTTGGGATCCGCCATTGTAACTTGAATCTGTTACAGAAGATAACAAAATTTTAATTTAGGAGATTATTATATGATTGTCCTTTATGACAATTTGTCAACCATGGTACAGAGACCATATTTGGTTAACTTTTTATTTCAATAAATATTAGGATTTGAATACATCCTATTTCAACTATATAACTAGTATTGGCGGCATAAAGCCTAATCATGAGGATGTTTTATAATATTAGCCGAGATTTCATAGAATCAAAGGCATAGAGATTTGAACCGTAGTTCTTTTTATCTCTTTCTGACAGAGAGTCATAGACTACCACTGCCTTTTGTCTTTATAAGACAATTATTATGGCCCATAGGCACTACACCTCTAATGGATGTCTTAATATGGTTGGCCCGTAGGCACTACATCACTAATGGATGTTTTAATAATATTGGCCCGTAGGCACTACATCACTAATGGATGTTTTAATAGTTCTGGCCCGTAGGCACTGCATCACTAATGGATGTTTTTATAATACTGGCCCGTAGGCATTGCATCACTAATGGATGTCTTAATAGTTCTGGCCCGTAGGCACTGCATCACTAATGGATGTTTTTATAATACTGGCCCGTAGGCATTGCATCACTAATGGATGTCTTCATAGTTCTGGCCCGTAGGCACTGCATCACTAATGGATGTTTTAATAATATTGATCACCTTCATTGGTGATTTAACCCGCGATTTATAAATCATTTAGTTGGGTTTTGAAATCCTTAAAGGATTATTGTATAGGAATGACGTGCGTGATTATAACGAATCACATCTGCCATGAATGTTAACATGCGTACAGAGGTTAACAGGGAATCAGAATCTTTTCAGCTAGGTCGTACCATCTTGACTGATCTTAAAAGACCCCAAGCTAGGTTTCACCCCCTTAAGATTCTTTATTTAGGCAGATCAATGTAAAAGGAATGGTTTTGATTTATTTTTATATATATTAAAACAAAACTCATAACATACATTCCAAAATCTCAAATACAATTACATATTGCCCTAAACGGGTCTTTCAAATAATACATACCTCCATAGAGGTTTTAAAATAAGTGACAAGTCCACGCAGGGACTAATACAAGGTAGGTGTCCATGCAAGGACTAAATATAAGTCCACGTAGGGACTGAAATACGATAAGTTGTCCACGCAGGGACTTATTTCAAAGTAGAAATTACAGTAGTACTACTATTAAGGGCTAGTGGTCACGTTTCTTCTTTTTGCCCTTTAGTAGGTTCGCCAAGCCCTTGAGAAATCCTCGGTAGCTTTTCTTCTCTTCTTCGAACTCTCTCTCCACACGATCCAGTCGATGGAGTATTTCTTCCTGTTCAGGAGGAGAAAATCGTGGTTGTGGCGCTTGATGCGGAACGGAAGGTCTGGGAGGTATTGGATACCCATGAGCTGAGTAATCCGGTGGTCCCATGTTTCCATGTGCTCCGTCAGGGTAGCGCGCATTATATCTAGCCGACACCACATATGGGTCGCGCTCATAGCCGTAGTTGTATTGTGCTTGTGACGGTTCGAACGGGTTGTAAGCCGTCGGACCTGTGTAAGCTGGTATGGGTTGGTCATACCCAAATGGTGGCGAATTTCGTGCAGTAGGTGCGGAGTTCGCCTCCTGTATAGGACTTGAAGGTCCTTCTTCATGTAGTGGCGGATAGTGGCTACTACTAGAATGTCGAGGAGTGCTGAAGTGGTTACCCCCTCCTCCTCGTGTAGACATACGAGCATTGGTCCTCCTACGCCTCGGCGGATCAGGTATTACTGGTTGTGCCGGTGGCGGAGGTGGTGGCGTAACTGCCTCAAAGCGTGAATCCTCAGAGGGATCCTGTGGATGTCTCGGTTGCGATGTCTGATGAGATGGTGTGTTGTACCACTCATGTCGGTCAAACAAGGCCATAAAGCTGTCTGGGCCTTGATACTGCGGACCATGATATGAAGATCCATCGGATACTTCTATCGGATGCGTGGGCGTACCACGAGCTGGTTCAGTTGGATCCTCATCTTCCTCCATGGGATCTTCAGAAAAATGGTCTTGTGGCCCTAGTGGAACAAAACCTGAAGGTTCCTGTATGTAGTCAGCCGGATTAAACTGACCTATGTAGTACGGACTAGGGTCGTCGTAGTTTCGGTGCGATACCGAACGTTGTAGAGGTATGAAGGAAGGTTGTGGGTTGTTGGGATTATTTTCTGAATCTGGCCCAAAGGAGTGCCGGTAGGATGGCGTCGAGCTGTGCGAAGTGGAATGCCTCGCGGGTTCGTAAAGATCTCTTCGTCGTTGTGGCTCTTCGCTCCTTGTCATCGAAGGATGTCTTGTACCAGATGGTCCAGCTTCTTGATCGTGATGTGTCACGATTTCTCCTCGGCCTCTACGTCCCCTTCCTCTTCCTCGGAATATAACAGGTGGCATTTTCCTGCTCCAAAACTTATTAAAAATCAAATCGAAAATAAAGACAAAAAGGAGTATAAATCCGAATTTGTCCTAAGTTCTTGTCTAGACTCAAGTATGTGCAATTGTGTCACTGAGATTAAACACAATAGGATAGTGTTTAATTCACTCAATGTTGGCTCTGATACCAACCTGTCACACCCCGATTTCCACGTGTCTCACCGGTGGGCCCGGTGGGGGATTACCGTGACGATGTTGGCAACAATATAGTCAAACCACACAATTATATAATGCACAGCGGAAGCATAAGATAAATATATAAATTTCAACTTCTGTAATACATTTTGATATTACAATCAGAGGTTGAAATTTATATATTTATCTTATGCTTCCGCTGTGCATTATATAATTGTGTGGTTTGACTATATTGTTGCCAACATCGTCACGGTAATCCCCCACCGGGCCCACCGGTGAGACACGTGGAAATCGGGGTGTGACACTCAGGTAAATACATTTTGACTTATTTTCCCTATACGGGCTTGGGGTACGGTATTTAAAATACCGCTTGATCGAGCGCACAAATCCTGCACCCTATGGGTGTACAGTCTTGAATAGTTTGTGCGACTCGTTTAAACAGTCTTGTTCTTACTTTAGGCTTTGGGGGGTTATTGACCGTGTCCCGGATATCCTTGGCATTATCTTACGAGATGGCCACGACCAGAGCACGGGGTGTAGGCGTACACCCGGCGTGTATAACTCTTTAATGTGGTGTGTCATTTAATCTTTAGCCCGGACAGCAGATCCCGGGCCACCAAATGTACGAGTAACATGTAATTCGTTCACAAGTTTATATTGCATAATTATCCCAAGTTAATAAAAATATTTATGCCTTGTGCATTTAAATCAATTTTCAATCATTTTCAAAATGAGTCAGTTGATTTGTATTTACCAGTGTAAACTGACGTATTTTCCCAAAAGGTTAAGTGCAGGTACTATACGAACTAGGCTGGCTGTTTCCTAAGAGCGTCCACTATAGTCTCGCAAGCTCGGACGACAAAATAAACTGTTGAACAATTTTATCTTATTTTTATTTGATCCGCCTGTGGATCCGTTTCAACTACTTATGATGTTATTATTACATTTAATTAAAGCTGAAATGTATCTATTCTGCTTCCGTTGTGCATTATTATATTGTGTTGTTTGTCTATGACGATGCCAACCACGTCACTGTACCCCACACCGGGCCCACCGGTGACACGTGGAGATCGGGGTGTGACAGTTTATCCCTATAAACATGTTTGTAATGGAAAATTGGGTTTATCCCAATGTATTTATTATTAAAAAAATGTGGTGTTTTACTCTGATAAAATATTTCCTAACTACGGTCCTGATGAAATTTCCGCTGCTAAATTAATGATAAACACCGATACCACCCTTTCTGAGTAGGCCGCAGTCGCTCGTCTCCCGGGGCAGGGGTCGGGGGGTTACGACAGAAGGTGGTATCAGAGCTACAGCCACTGATTTCAGCCACAGAAGTGTTCTGCTGACACCAAAATTTTATCCATTATGTTAGGAAATAATCTACGAAATTACGTGCATATTTTATTGTTTTGTGTTATTTGACAATTTGTTAGTTTACAGCATGAGTGATCAAGGACCATCGGACGCCTATCGTCAATTGTCTAGTTCTCCTAAGGATGAAGGAACTTCTTCCCAGCCTACCCCTTTGGGGTATTCAGCTGACACAAAAGAGGGGATTTTCATATTTAAGGCACAATCCGAAGAACCATTCCCTACCAAAAAGAGAGGATGGTTCAGTCGGGGAGCACACAAGCGTATGAAAAGAATGAGGAAATTGCAGCAACAGCGGGCTTTAGCAGCAGCAAATAGGGAAATGAATGCCCAGACTCAATATATACTCAATAGGCGATTAGCTAACTTTCACATCCTAGCTACCACTGTCGCAGACCGAAATTTAGAACAAATCATTGCACCACAGCCACTACCGTTGTTTCCAACTCAACCCATGGAAATTGAACCCAACCCAGTAGACCAGATTCCAATACCTGCTTTCGACCCAAACGAAATCCCTAGAGTCCCAGCACCAAACCCTCTAGCTTACGATCCGTGGAATAACGACCATAGGGATTATCGAGAACTCTACCCACAGGAGGAACTCATACCTAACCCTGTAGCACCATACCCCAACCTTGACCCTCTAGATCCATATTGGGATAATGACCAGTATATTCGGGAAATCTTAGAGAACCCATACGAAGAACCGATGCCCCAGTACCCTGACCCGATACGAGCACCAACACCACCCATGAGTACCGAAAACGTGCAGGAACTCCGTACCTTTGTTGAGGAGTTGTTAGATGAAAGTGAAAGGATAAGGCAAATAGGGGAGAGGCTCGTTTGGAAGTACGACTAGCGTAACATGCAATACTGGATGAACCCATAGTAACCATAGTAATAATATATATATATATATATATGTGAGTAGTTTGGAGAAAAAAATCAATAAAACTAGATAATCCACTACCTACTGATGCATAGTTAGTATTGTATTTTTTTTAATTCCAGTTGCAGCTTGTAATATATAGATATATGAAATAGAGTAAATGTCGCAATGCACGACGATTTTGATCAATGTGTTGTTTGTGTGATTGTTCGCGTTAAATCCTGTTTTGTGATATTAATACGTGGTAAATGTTTATAATCCAGATGGACAACGAAGTGAATCAAGAAAACCCGAATAACGATAATAACGGGAACTAAGTAGATAACTGATGTGTGTCGGTGTGAATATATTTTTTAGTTATATTTTAAGCCCTTTTTAACACTTTAGTCAAGTTTTAAATTTATAAAACACGATATTTTACTAACACTAAACACACATATGGGCAAGTGCACCCATCGTGAGCGTAGTATAGCGTTGGTAAGATAGCGAGGTCGTCCAAGGACACAAGAGCTTTTAGTACCGGTTTATCCTCAACGTCTAATCAAATCAAAATTTTAGAAAAAGGTTTTAAACATAAAAATAAAAACTAAAAATGCTGAAAAATAAAAATAAAATAAAAACATATAGACAAGATGAATCACTTAGATCCGACTCGCCTTTAGTGTAACCTTTGATGATTTCCGCACGTTTGCACTTTTTAAGAGATTATCTTAGTTATAGTAGTAGGCCCCTCTTTTGAAGGTGATGTTACCCTCAACCCAGTAGTTTGAGTCAGCAAGGATACAATCCTAAAGGGTTGGAATATTGAAAGATAATTAATTAAGTTATTAATGCGTAATGTGGTAGGCCCCTTTTTTGAAGGTGACGTTACCCTCAACCCAGTAGTTTGAGTCAGCAAGGATACAATCCTAAAGGGTTGGAATATTGTATTAATAGTAGTTTACATATAAGGGGATCAAGCCATTCGCACCCTCGCCATCCAATACCAGTGGGTAATGAAGGAGGTCCTAGTAAGCTTGACCCAGGTCCTTGCAGGATCTATACACTGAACAAGGCAAGAACCTTACCAAACCATTCCCTTATCCCCCGACCAGGTAGCCAACATAACTCTATATTGACCGTAGAGATATGAATGGTGTAAATCTTTTATTTTATATAGACAGTAAAATAACGCCAAGACACCACGGACAAATGATAAGAAAGTTTCACCTTCAACATAAGAAACTAGTTATTAAAGTCATTAATACAAAACCAAATAAAAAGTGCGAAAAGATTAAAAATCAAAAGTATTACACTAAATGCTTGTCTTCACCAAGTGATGTAAGAGACTTAGGCAAACATGGCCTTTGATTGTCAAGAACTCTTACTATCAATCTTGGATCCCGAGACTACTACACACACTCTATGATGGATAATGGATGATGGTGGTGGATGTGGGTTGTAGTGGTGGTGGAGTGTGGGTGAAGTGGGAGAGAGGTGGTTTGCCAAGGGATGCTTTTGAAGTGAACCAAGCACCTCTATTTATAACCAGCACAGAAGCCTGGACACGGCCCCGTGTCCATTAGGCACGGCCCCGTGTCCATTAGGCACGGCCCTGTGTCCATCCACTTTCTCTTTCTTCATTAATTGTATTTTGTCTGCATTAGCTCCACACGTCCCCGTGTCCGCTGGGCACGGCCCCGTGTGCAGAAGCGTATCTGTTCTATCAAGATTTTCTTAGATTCTGCGAATCTTAGCGTTGACCAAGGCCCGTGTTGAGCTGGGCACGCCCCCGTGTCGGGAATAGAAGCTTCTATAGCTTTGTCCTTTCTGCAGACAACTGGCCACGCCCCCGTGTCCGCTGGGCAAGGGGCCGTGGTCAGTCTTCTGTTCTCTTGTTTTTGCTTGGGAAGATGCTGTCGAGGGGTCGGGCATGCCACGTTTATTCCTTTTCTTGTATTTATGTTAGATTTTGCTGCATATTTGCTCCTGAAAGACAAAAGCACACTTTTTCCAACATTAGTACTAAAAAAAGGGTTAGTTTTATGCCTCATTTGATGTAATTTATATGTTGCAGTTTACACTTATCAATAACAGTGCCATCCAACACATAGTGGTACAAGGGATTATAGACGCTATACTATATATTATTAAAATGATTAAGGAAGCAGAAAATAATAAAAGTAATAGTGGAAGTAAACGACCACCTACTGAACCCAGTCACAGCGTAAACAATGGACGACTACTTCAATTGCCTATTCCAAAAAGAAAAAAGAACCATGTCTTATGGTTGTTCTTATAAAGAATTCTGGTCTTATAAACCAATAGAATTCTCTGGCAATGAAGGAGTCATTGCAGCTCTACGCTGGATAGAAAGGACTGAAGCAGTCTTAAAATTAAGCAAGTGTGCAGAGCAAGATAAAATCATGTTTGCTTCCAATCTTTTTAAGAATGCAGCACTAGAATGGTGGAACACTATTTTCCAATCTAGGGGAAGTGACAGAGTCTATAATATGGAATGGAATGAGTTTAAGAACATGGTTCAAAGGAAATTCTGTCCTCCTAATGAAAAAGAATAGATAGCCAATAAGTTCTTAAACCATAGAATGACTGGAATAGACTGTAAGGGTTACACTTGTTGGATTTTTCACATGTTTATCAAAGTATTTTATCCTTATAAAATAAAAACGCAGCGGAAAATATTATTTAAAACATGTTACTTACAAGATAGAAAACTCATTTTATATGTAAAACCCAATACCCGGATGCATATATGAACATGCATGCTATCAAAATTAAAACACAACCATAGGGTGTTTAGAATACTACCTTCCAAGGAGTAATGGATATGAAGAAGAAGATGATGCTTCTTGAACGGTTGCCTTCAAGTGTAGAAGACCTCAAGCTAGTATACCCCAAGCCTTCCAACAAACACCTTATGTTTGGCTAGGATTTCTACATTTATGAACTCACTAAAATTCCCTCTTGATCAACCACACATAGCCGAAATATAGAGAGTTTTTTCTAGTGTTCTTGCACTTGATTTTCTAACTTGAAACCCTCATGATCAACCATCATATGGCCGATTTTTTAGAGAGAAATCTCTAGTATTTTCAAGTTCTTATCTCTTGCATTTTGTCATACAAAATAGATTTATAACCTTGAGAGACATTGCCACCATTTTGACCCAATCACAAAACACCTAGATATGACAACTTGCATGCCTTCTCATTGGACCAACAATCTTGCCTAATCAAGAGCCTCTAATTTGCATGCAATGTAATTGGCCATTTTTGTCTTGGGAAGAGGGGGGGCGGCCCACCCTTTTATTTAAAAAAAAATAAATAAATTTTCTTTTATAAATAATTTAAGTCTTGGTTAATTTTATAACTTTTATAAAATATAACATCTTATGTTTACAAGACTTATGCAACCTTTATTATGTTATTTAACCCATTAAATAACAAAATAAAATTTTCTCTCAAAATAATTTATTAGTTTGTCAAGTGCAAATATTTAGAAAACCAATTTCTAAATATTCTAAGTGTTAATATTTATTTGTTTGATCATATCATAAATAAATATTATAAGTGTTTGTCTAGCTTGTATTTGGGTATGACTCGACTTGGATCATAACGTACTAGCCACATCAATTTAATATGTGTCTTGGGCCTACAGAGTCCAACAATCTCCCACTTGCACAAGATACATAGAAGATTGATGCAAGTAGTAAAGACCACCTAACTATAGTTTACTACCCCTAATACGTATGACTATATGTCCCATTCAATAACATCATCCCCTTCAAGTCCCTTACTTGAAAATGATTTAGGTGAATCTATCATTTATCCTTTCGTTACAGATGTCATGTTAAATCCAGAGACATAGAGTGATCACTCTCTGTTGATTTAACTTTAGCAGGCCTTAGACATCTTACTCTCAACGAATAAGAGGAACAAATCCCATCTTGACTACATACGTCTCTCACAATCACATTGTACCACACCTGAGCTTAGCTTTATGTACTGCTTTATTACAGACAACGAAGAACTAGGTCAAGGTGTTATACTCGGTGAATATCAAGACCCAATATGTATCTCAGGTCAGAGGATACTATGATATTCTCATTTACTCAAATTTACTTATGATCAATCACAAATGATTCCATGCAGTAATATTCGAGAGCGAGTCAGTCCAATATTTGTATCCCACAAATATCTATGAACTTTGGCAGCAACACTTTGCTCTATATTCATAACAAATGAATATCCACCAATCCAAGTTCATAATAATCTTACATTCATATTTGTTCCCACAAGTATGATCGACTACGGACATTTAGAATAAGTAACTTATTCATGGATTTAAACATGCTAAAAATGGAACATAACTCAAAATACCATAAAGAGTTATACTAACAGTTGTTCCCAATATCCAACTACAAAATAGATCAAATCCAATCACTAGAATATCGATGTCCTAAGGCACAAGTATGACCCTTCATGCTTTGCCCGTTCAAGGAGCTTCGTGAGTGGATCCGCAATATCTTGATCAGTGTGAACTTTGCGAATACATATCTTTCCCTTTTTCAACTTCATCCCTTATGTAGTTGAAACTACGCTCAATGAGCCTAAACTTTTGATGTGCACGAGGTTCCTTGATTTGAGCAATCACACCATCGTTATCACAAAGATTTCTAGGGGTCCTGAATGGTAGGGACTACCCCTAGATCGGCAATAATTCAAGTGGTAGATCCATATGAATTATCTCAATAAATCAATGAAGCTGCAATGTATTATGATTCTGTAGTGGACAATGCTACCCTGATTGTGATCGAAGATCATCTCGATCATTCTGGAAGCTCATATCCGTGTAACCCTTTACAATGAATTCCGAAACTCGCATCCCTGTAACCCTTTACAACGAGTTCTTCTTCACCAGATCCATATATTAGAAATATATCCTTAGTCCTTCTGGGGTATTTCAATATATTTATAACAGTCCCCCAATGACCGTTATTCGCTGGTATCTTCTCGTTATGCTTAAAGCGCATAACTTGTCCGGTCTAGTGCATATCATTACGTACATAATGAATCCTATAGCTGACGCAAATGGGATTCCTTTCATTCTTTGCTGCTCATACTTTGAGCTTGGACATTGAGACACACTCAATATTGTCCCCTCTTGAATAGGTACGAAACCTTTCATAGAGTTCTCAATCTTGAACCTTTTCAAGACATTGTTAATGTATGCACTTAAGTTTAAACCTATCATGCGCCTTAATCTATCCTTATAGATTCTTTATTCCCAAAATATAGGCGACTTCACCAAGATCCTTAATGGAAAAACAACTTCCAAGTTAGGTTTTTACACCTTCCTTGTTTGGAATGTCATTTCCAAATAGTAGAATGTCATCGACATATAATACTAAGAAAGTAATAATGCTCCCACTAGCCTTCTTATACACATAAGTTTCATCATCATTCTTGATGAATCCATATTCCCTAATCTCTTCATCAAAATGGTGATTCCAACTTCTAGATGCTTGTTTCAATCCATAGATTGATTTCTTTAACTTGTATACTTTATTAGGATGTTTTGGATCGACAAAACCTTTAGGCTGAACCATATAGACATCTTCCTCAAGATATCTATTAAGGAAAGTTGTCTTGACATCCATTTGCCAAATCTCATAATCATATTATGCAGGTATGGCAAATAATATCCTTATTGACTTTAGCATCGCCACAGGCGAAAAGGTCTCATCATGATCAACCCCTTGAGTTTGATTGAAACCTTTTGCTACAAGTCTCGCTTTATAAGTATCCAAGTTACCATGCATATCCATTTTCTTCTTGAAAACCCACTTACTTCCAACTACTTTGGAGTTAAGAGGTGGCAAAACCAATTCCCATACTTGGTTGTCATACATGGATTGCATCTCTACGTTCATGGCTTCAAGCCATTTGTCATAATCAGATTCTGACATTGCATCATGGTATGTGGTAGGTTCACCCGAATCTACCAGGTAGCATCCATCTATGAAAAATCCATATCTTTCAGGTGGACTTCTAATTCTACCAGATCTGTGAACGTTTTGTGTGTATTGATCAACCACTTGATCGTTTTCAACAACCTCTTGTTGAGTGTTAGTATTGACCAAACGTGTATCGTCTTGTGGTTCCTGATCCTCATCAAGTTCCATTGTTCTACTAATTCCTTACACAAGAAACTTAGCTTCCAAGAACTCAGCCTTTCGAGCAACAAATACCTTTTGCTCTGTTGGATCGTAGAATTAATATCCTACACCATCTTTAGGATATCCTACAAAGATACACTTAGTGGATCGTACTTCCAATTTGTTTGGGGTGTATTGCTTCACATAAGCTGCACAACCCATACCTTTTAAATATGATAATGATGGAGTCCTTCCATGCCATATTTCAAAGGGGTGTCTTATCCACTTTCTTGGTTTTGGGCCATATTTAATATACGGACCACGGAGAGCAAAGCGTAACCCCAAAATGATAGAGATAAGTCGCTCCTAGCCATCATATATCGAACCATATCCAAATAGAGTTCGATTCCTCCTCTATCGGAACGAAAAACTTTGATTGAGTTGATTTAGTACTTTATCTTTTGAATATTTTGAACATTTCAAAACTTCATCTTTGTGTCAAGTACACATAACCATAGCTACTATATTCGTTGGTAAAAGGTAATGAATTATCTTTCACCATTCCTAGTCATTGGCTTAAAAGGATCACATACATTCGAATGTATGATACCGAATAAATCTTTTGCCCTTTCCCATTACGGGATTACTTGGTCATTTTACCTTGTAAACAAGATTCACATGTATCAAATGAACCAACTTCATTTGTCTCCAAAAGACCATACTTTTGAAGTGCTTGCATGCGATTTCTGTTTATATGACCAAGACGACAATGCCAAAGATAGGTCTCACTCAAATCCATTTTGAGTTTCTTGGTGATTGCTTGGTACATTTAACTATCAAATGATGTATTATTATGAACCAATTCATAAATACCATTTGAAAGCTTAGCTTTAAAGTAAAACATGTCATTCATCGAAATATAAATGTCATTGTTTACAAACTTCAAATCAAAACATATTGACTTATAAAGGAAACTTGAATAATGTTCCTAGTCAAACTAGAAGCACATAATATATTTTTAAAACAATTTCCAAACCATTTGGAAGTTTAAAACATAGTCTCCTTTCTTATAATGCTTATTTCTTTTGAACTCTTGCAACAAATTGCAAACATGAGTTCCACATCCGGTATCTAATACCATGTGTTAGAAGAAATAATATTAAGGTTAATATGTATCATAAAGATTGTACCTGAGATTTGCTCCGCATCCCTCTTATTTTTCAACTCTTGAGATAGGTTTGACAATTCCTATTTAAATGTCCTATCTCACCATACTCAAAGTATGGATCATTCGTAGCAACCTTTGCCTTCTTTTGTTTTTGGTTTCGGTGGTTGTGCTTTAGCCTTTCTTCTTCTTTCCCTTTGATGTGCCCGTTTCCATTTGCAACATTTGCTTTGGTGTCGGGGTGATGCCCTTTCTTGTTGCCACCCTCATTGATTGTTAGAATGGGTAAAGCCCTTTTACCCATGTTAAGCCTATCGAGGCAATCAATGTGGCTTTTCATCTTAAAGACATAAGATGATATCGATTGGGTTTCCTCCATTCGACATGCATAAAGCGCCCGAAGCGTTCTACCCTTGCATATTGTAGGAACATTTCCTTCAATTGGGTAATCATGTCATATGCTCATGATGTTCAAAATCCATTTGAATCTCGGGAATCATAATTCCTAACATGAGGCAAGAGGCTTGCATAGTATCCTCGGTATACTTAATCCAATTGTTATAGGCATCTTTATCTTCCATAAGATGTTCATCGGGATTAGGATCGTTTTCAGTGATAGGTTACGGACGGTTTGGGTAATATTGTTAGCGGCTATCTACAAAATTTTACAAAGTTCAGTTTTAGTATTTTCGATATTTTAATTATAAATACCCTTTTATGTCTCATAGACCATTAATAATTAAAATCTAGAATCCAACGTTACATTTAAATATTGGTTAGGTGACCTTTATCCCTCTATTTAAATTAACAAGGTAGTCAGCGTTTGACAATTGCAACCCTTTGCAACTTCTAGCCATATGGGATCGGTTAAGCATCTTTATGTTTAGTTGGCATGTTTAATCCCATCAACACCTTTGTTCCCCATGCTTCGGTGACCCTAAGTTCATGGTTTCCAAATCAAGTCGTCCAACTTACACACACGTGTGAGTTTATACACATAAGTGGTTAGGTGACCTTTATCCCACAAACATGGTCAACCCACCTCAAACATACAAGTTCCTTCAAATGGGGTTAGGTGACCTTTATCCCACAAAAGAGTTCCCAAGTGATTCGAGTGTTGTATAAAAGGATGGTGTTTGACTTGTTTTATAAAAGGGATTTTGAGTTTTCAAAATTCTAGTTTAGAAAACATTATGTACCATATATTTGCATGCATTCAAATCCTTGGTACTTTTGTGAAAACAAATTTTTCATGGTTCTTTTTAATAAAACCCATTTTATTATAAAATAATTAATTTTTAATAACCTTTTATTAACCAATTTTAATGATTTTTAAGAACCAATTTTAAGCTTGTTGTTGACTATTAATTGTTAAGCATGCATATCCAAATATCATTCAAACAATCATAAATAAAACAACCACACAAGCACAACATACATAACAATAGGTGCATAACCATAGCCAACTATTTTGACCACACTTGTTAGCCGAAACAAGTGTGCCAAAAGGTCCTTCCTAAAGGGTGAATATTGACACAAAAATGTGTCGTTGAACTCCCACTTGATCCCGCATCCAAATGCTTCAAGTCTTCCTTTTGTGTTGTGATTTCTCCATTTTCTTTGAGCTTCCAAATGTCTTTTATATTCAGCTCCAAACTCCTTTGGACATCAAAAATGTGTTTTAGTTATCGGGCTAAAATCCCGTTAAGAACTATGAAGTCCTTTAGGCCCGAAATTAGCCAAAACCAAAATCGCATTTTTGTGTGCATCTTCTTTTACAAAAAATATCCTAATACATTTTTTCTAGTAAAATAAAATGCACCTAATCTATTTACTTACATACCAAATGAAAATAAATAAATTACATAACTTTACAAATGGAAGAACAAAAATAATTAATTATTACAACCCTTGAAATAATCAAATATAAATCACAACACAATCATTCAACAAATTCACATAAGGTCATGGCTAGGTTATGGACACCAAAAAAAATATATATCCACATATATATAAAATTCAAGAAGCAAAATGGTTTCCTTTTTACAACCTACTTTTCGGTCAAGAATGAAAAAACCGAAAAAGTGGGTTTTTGTCCAAACAAACAAATAATCCAAATGACATAATTTTTCAAGATAATTTTATGCATGTAAGATTAATATCTTGAAAAACAAAAGGAGAACCAAGATGAAAAATTTCGGCCATAGGGTTTAACCAAACCCGAAACCCGAAAATTCCATATCCTATGAAGCATGCACTCATATAAGCGGCTCTAGATGCCATTGTTGGATTTTTCACATATTTATCAAAGTATTTTATCCTTATAAAATAAAAACGCAGATTATTTAAAACATGTTACTTACAAGATATAAAACTCATTTTATATGTAAAACCCAATACTCGGATCCATATACGAACATGCATGCTATCAAAATTAAAACACAACCATAGGGTGTTTAGAATACTACATTCCAAGGAGTAATGGATATGAAGAAGATGATGCTTCTTGAACGGTTGCCTTCAAGTGTAGAAGACCTCAAGCTAGTATACCCCAAGCCTTCCAACAAACACCTTATGTTTGGCTAGGATTTCTACACTTGTGAACTCACTAAAATTCCCTCTTGATCAACCACACATAGCCGAAATATAGAGAGTTTTTTCTAGTGTTCTTGCACTTGATTTTCTAACTTGAAACCGTCATGATCAACCATCATATGGCCGATTTTTTAGAGAGAAATCTCTAGTATTTTCAAGTTCTTATCTCTTGCATTTTGTCATACAAAATAGATTTATAACCTTGAGAGACATTGCCACCATTTTGACCCAATCACAAAACACCTAGATATGACAACTTGCATGCCTTCTCATTGGACCAACAATCTTGCCCAATCAAGAGCCTCTAATTTGCATGCAATGTAATTGGTCATTTTTGTCTTGGGAAGAGGGGGGCAGCCCACCCTTTTATTTAAAAAAAAAATAAATTTTCTTTTATAAATAATTTAAGTCTTGGTTAATTTTATAACTTTTATAAAATATAACATCTTATGTTTACAAGACTTATGCAACCTTTATTATGTTATTTAACCCATTAAATAGAAAAATAAAATTTTCTCTCAAAATAATTTATTAGTTTGTCAAGTGCAAATATTTAGAAAACCAATTTCTAAATATTCTAAGTGTTAATATTTATTTGTTTGATCATATTATAAATAAATATTATAAGTGTTTGTCTAGCTTGTATTTGGGTATGACTCGACTTGGATCATAACATACTAGCCACATCAATTTAATATGTGTCTTGGGCATACAGAGTCCAACAACACTAACGTATTCTTCGAATATGCTAGAATAGTGTCAACCCTAGCATCACCAAAACCAGTATTAATCTCTCATTACATCTAGGGATTAATTAGTGAGATTAGACATGTAGTCAAGGCAGCTAGACCACAAACTATAGAAGAAGCTGTAGAACTAGCCAATACCTTGACTGATGAATTAGTACGTACACAAGTATAAAACCAAAGGAAGAACCTAGCCCAAAGGCTTACCCAGGAATTTCGCTATGGTAATTCCAACCGTGGGAAAAATATAGGTTCTACCTCTACACCTTACTGTAAGGCCTGCAAGAAAAAGCATTCAGAGAGATGTTCTACATACTGCAATTTCTGCAAAATATCGGGACATAAGGAAGAAGACTGCAGAAAGAAACCCAGTAATGGAGTATGCTTCAATTGTGGAGAAAGGGGGCATATCAAGCCAAATTGTCCGCAACTAGCTCCAGCCATGAACAACAAGACTACTAAGAATGCTAGAGCATTTGTTCTGACTGCAGAAGAAGCCAAAATGATTCCGGGCGTGATTGCCGGTAC
Source organism: Helianthus annuus (assembly GCF_002127325.2). Taxonomy (NCBI): domain Eukaryota; kingdom Viridiplantae; phylum Streptophyta; class Magnoliopsida; order Asterales; family Asteraceae; genus Helianthus; species Helianthus annuus. The sequence goes on along the minus strand of NC_035434.2, from coordinate 150,851,076 downwards.
GTTTTTAGTTAATGATGTTTTTGCTAAAGTATTATTTGACTCTGGTGCAAACCAAAGTTTTATTAATACTTCATTTTGCAAACTTCTCAATCAACCATTAACTAAACTCGAACAAGAATGTCTAGTAGAGACAGCAAATGGAGAATCCATTAAGATTACTAAAATCTTGCAGGGAGCAAGAATAGAAATTTTAAACCATAATTTTGTTGCAAATCTTTACCCAATGAATGTGGCAGGATTTGATATTGTATTAGGAATGGATTGGTTAGTAGCTAATAAAGCCAGTATTCTATGCGATCAAAAGTCAATACAAGTATATTCACCAAAGGGTAAAAAGATCACAATTAAAGGAGATAAGCCAACTAGATCTGCGAAATTCATCTATGTGATGAAAACAGCAAGTTGTGCAAGGAAAGGATCCCTAGTATATAAGATTTCCATAATCATTAACACTAAAGGAAAAGAATTGAGAGATATTCCTGTAGTATCTCAATTCTCAGATGTTTTCCCAGAAGAGCTACCAGGACTACCACCAGATAGGGAAGTCGAATTCAGAATTCACCTGCTACCAGGGACAGCACCGATTGCCAAGGCACCCTACCGTTTGGCACCTGTAGAGATGCAAGAATTGAAGAAACAGTTAGATGAACTTTTGGAAAAAGGATTTATACAGCCTAGTTCGTCACCGTGGGGAGCACCAATCTTATTTTTCAAGAAAAAGGACGGATCAATGCGTATGTGCATTGATTACCGAGAGTTGAACAAAGTCACGATTAAGAATCGGTACCCATTATCGAGAATCGATGATTTATTCGATCAATTGCAAGGAGCTCGATTCTTTTCTACCCATTATCGAGAATCGATGATTTATTCGATCAATTGCAAGGAGCTCGATTCTTTTCTAAGATCGACTTACGCTCAGGATATCATCAATTAAAGGTACTAGAAGAAGACCTTCCTAAAACCGCTTTCAGAACAAGGTATGGCTATATGAATTTACAGTCATGCCATTTGGTCTAACCAATGCCCCAGCCGCATTTATGGATATGATGAACAGAATATGTAAACCATATCTGGATAAATTCATAATAGTCTTTATAGATGATATTCTCAATTACTCTAAGAGTAAAGAGGAACATGTAGCGCATCTACATGCACTCCTTACATTATTGAGAAAAGAAAAGCTTTATGCTAAATTCTCGAAATGTGAGTTTTGGTTAGAAAAAGTGAAATTTCTTGGACATTTAGTTAATCATTAAGGAATTCATGTAGATACCACAAAGATCGAGGCAATTACTAAATGGAAAACCCCTGAGTCGCCAATAGAAGTAAGAAGTTTTTTAGGACTGGCCGGTTATTATAGACGATTTATCCGAGATTTTTCTAGAATAGCCATTCCTTTAACAAAACTAACCTGTAAATCAGTTAAGTTTGAATGGGGACCAAAACAAGAAGAAGCCATTAGAATTCTTAAGCAAAGATTAACCAACGCACCCATATTAGCGTTACCAAAAGGAACTGTAGACTTTGTAGTCTATTGTGACGCTTCTAAGTTAGGTTATGGATGTGTGTTGATGCAACGTCAAAAGGTCATAGCCTATGCCTCTAGACAACTTAAGAATCATGAAGAGAATTATACAACCCATGATTTAGAATTAGGAGCTATAATTTTTCCCTTAAAATTTGAAGACATTATCTTCATGGTAGTAAGTTTACCATTTTCACCGACCATAAGAGTTTAAGATATGTTTTCGGGCAAAAAGAGTTAAATATGAGACAGAGACGCTGGATGGAAATTCTTAGTGACTATGATTGTAATATCCAGTATCATGCAGGAAAGACTAATGTAGTAACTGATGCTTTAAGTCAAAAGTATCACGAAAAGCCAAAAAAAGTACGTTCTCTTAAATTAAATCTGCAGATAGATTTAGATAATCAGATTAGAGAAGTACAGGAATTAGTAATCAAGGACGATACTGAAAAACAAAAAGGAATGATTAAGGAATTAGAATAGGGAACAGGTGGAATTTGGAGATTCCACAAGAAAAGAATTTGGATACCCAAACGAGGGAACCTACGCCACTGAATATTAGAGGAAGCTCATAAGTCTAAGTATACAATACATCCTGGAAGTTATAAGATGTACCAAGACTTAAGAAAGAATTTCTGGTGGATAGGAATGAAGAAAGATGTAGCAACTTATATTGCCAAGTGTCTAACCTGTTCACATGTTAAAGCTGAACATCAGAAACCCTCAGGTTTATTACAACAGTTAGAAATGCCAATATGGAAATGGGAATTGATAACAATGGATTTTGTTACCAAATTACCCAAAACACGAAAGGGTAATGATACAATCTGGGTGATTGTAGATAGATTAACCAAGTCTGCTTATTTCTTACCGATGAAGGAAACTTTCAATATGGAACAGCTAGCTAAGTTATATGTAAATGAAGTAGTTTCATTACATGGAATTCCTTTATCCATCGTGTCTGATAGAGATAGCCGTTTTACTTCTCATTTTTGGACTAGTTTCCAAAAAGCAATGGGAACCAAGTTAAATCTAAGCACAACTTATCATCCTCGAACGGATAGACAAAGCGAAAGGACAATTCAGACAATGGAAGATATGCTTAGAGCTTGTGTAATTGATTTCGGAGGAAATTGGGACGATCATTTACCATTAATAGAATTTTCTTACAACAATAGCTATTATACCGGTATCAATGTTGCACCATTTGAAGCACTTTATGGACGAAAGTGCCGAACTCCAGTCTGTTGGGCCGAAATTGGAGAAAAGAAACTATCTGGACCCGAGATAGTACAAGAAACAACAGACAAGATTATTCAAGTCAATGATAGACTAAAAGCAGCACGTGATCATCAAAAGAGTTATGCTAATAATAGGCAAAAACCGTTGGAATTTCAGGTATGAGATAAAGTATTATTAAAAGTTTCTCCATGGAAAGGAGTAGTCAGATTCATCAAGAGGGGAAAGCTAAGCCCCAGGTATGTTGGACCTTTTGAGATTATTAGAAGAATAGGACCTGTAGGTTACCAGCTACAACTGCCAGAGGAAATGGCAGGAATACATGATGTATTTCATGTACGTAATCTCAAAAAGTGCTTAGTAGATGAATCATTAGTAGTACCTATTAAGTACATAGAGGTGAATGAAAAGCTTAAGTTTGTAGAGAAGCCTCTACAGATTGAAGACAGGAAGATCAAGAATCTCAAACACAAGAGACTAGTTCTAGTCAAAGGTGAAGTGGGATTCCAAAAGAGGACCAGAGTACACATGGGAGCTTAAATCAGAGATGCAGAGGAAATATCCGCACCTATTCCAGTAGACCTCAAGGACGAGTTCTAAAATAAGGTGGGGAGGATATAACAACTCTCCTGAAACCGTTAAACATGTCCCTATACGCCCTAAAATACACCCTGTATACGAAAAGTGGGCCCGAAATACCTTCATATAATTAAAAATCAAATAAAATAAAATTTACCCGTCGCTCACGGGGCGTGAAAGAGCCAGTTAAGGCTGTCGCGGGCCACGACAGCTAGCCACCAGGGCGCACCCGGTGATGCCACGTGGCGTAAGGCGTGTCGAGGCTAGTTGTCAACTCAACTGAGCTAGGGCCTACCCTAGTCTGCCTCGCGGGCCGCGAAGGAACAAGCACAGGGGGTCGAGCCACCCTCTGATCAACACTATAAATAGGGACCTTTGGCATTCACTTTCAAACCGTTCAAAAATTAAAATTCTCTCTCAATCTCTGATAGCAATTACTATATCGGGTATTATACCCCCTAATTACCGAAGCTCTGCCTCGTTGTAACTATTATAACCCCCGGTTACATATTAGATACGCTGCCTGATTGATCTAGTGCTCCGTAACGCATGTCGAGGCTCTGCCTGACTCAGTCATTAGAGTTCTGTCTTGGGGAGGGTATAACTAATGTAAATTTGGGTTATTATACTAACGTGTGTGCATTGTTTAAATTTGATAGATTATAACCAGGAAGTCACAGGAAAATACCTAAAATAGCAATGTGAGTGATTCCTCTTTTCACAAATTGTTTTTACAAAATCTCAATTGTTTTAATTTATATTTAACAATGATTGAGTATTTGTATTCTACAATTATCGTCGGTATGTTGGGATTTTGTATACAAAATTTGTTATTACACTGTGAGTAGTAACACTACCACCAGTCAGGATTGACAGTAACGTGGGTGGTAATTAAGGTAGAAATATAAACAAATGTAATTGCGAGATCGCCCTCAATGCTGTAAAATGATAAAACCTGTTTTGATTAAACTGGGATTCACTCGCCAGTATTTCTTGTTGAAAAAATGTTTTTAAAACGCGTTTCAGGTAACAAAATGTGAAAGCCAAATAGAAGCCACCTGGAGAGCACTGAATGCTTGGAAAAGTGGCTATAAAAGTTACCTAAATAAAGAAGAAGTTTTATTTCAATAAATTAGGGTTTATCCCTATAAACATGTTTGTAATAGAAACTTGGGTTTATCTCAATGTATCTATTATTATAAAAATGTGGTGTTTTACCCTGATAAAATATTTCCTAAATACGGTCCTGATGAAATTTTCGCTGCCAAATTAATGATATACACCGATACCACCATCTCTGAGTAGGCCGCGGCCGCCCGCCTCCCGGGGCAGGGGTCGGGGTTGCGACAGTATGAATCTTGGTGAATGTCTTTCACATAATAGGTTCATGCTAGATTATGATATTGCTTTGTAATCTTTTGGGTTAATTGGCCAATACACCTTAGAAGTGGTAACTAATAGTTAAATAAATTTGAGTGTTCTACTAATCTTTATAGCTGTGAGGTGCGAGATTATTGTTAGGTCTAAGTCAGTAAATTTGTAGGATCGTGTAGCTGACCCGAACGAGTCGATCAGAGAAGTTTTGATCAGTTTCAGAGGCGGAAACTAAGAAACTGACTTAGACACAGCTCGAAATTCACTTTAAACACTATTTTGATTAATCTAACAACAATTACACGCAAGAATCAAACCGGCAGCACCTCGGTATGATTTTCAGCAACTGTTACCTATGATTCCGCTCGACATGCTATATATAGGACTCTGATTTTGCTTGAAACAGCTTCAAGCGAAATTACAAGCATGCTGATTCCGCTTGAAAGTGACCAAAGTCATTTCAAGCGAAATCACTCACTCAAGAGAAATCACCTTTAATACAACCTAAAACTTCCTATTTCTCGTACAACGTGCCCTGTTCTAACATTCTAATACAAGACTCGATACAAGACGAAGTCGACAGATGCATGCACTACCAGACTCCCCCTCAGATGTTGACGAGTCTTTCATGTCGAGTCTTTACGTCTTCAATCTTGATCAGTCTCTGGGCTTCATTCTTTCTAATCTTCTCTCGAATATCTTCAGACTCCCCCTTACGATGTGCTGGCATTCCTTAAGTTCATCAGCATCATCTCTTTCAGGATCGTAATCTGGCTTTCACAGGTTCAAGATCGTTGCCTGGCTCAAACTTTGTCCACAAGGTCCTCAGGTATCGGAAACCTGGCTCTCTAAACACAAGCTTCTCAGGATCGATCAGCCTGACTCTACTAATGTTGTTCTAAGATCGTGACCTGGCTCTCATCCAGCTCAGGATCGTCCCCTGGCTCAGACTTACACCTGCACAATCTCTATCTCAAAGTAAACCTCACAAATTTAAACATTTCAAATTTAGGTATTTAAACTCCCCCTCAAATTTAACTATAATCTTGATGAACCATTTGTAAATTTGATCAAAACATATTTGCTTCCAAATACAGACTCCCTCTCACAAAAATGTCATCATGTTTAGCACTTGGAACTTTGAAAATCAGCTTTTCAACACCAGTTGTCAAAAATCTTTTTGGATTTTTCAAAAGTTTATGCTAAAACACACTAAAATCTTTTTGGATTTTTATAAGAAATGTAGTAAAGAAATATTTACAAACAATAATTTTTTGTGAGTTTGTGTAAGAGGATCATATCAGTTTATAAGACAAATCACCAACACCGTTAAGCTTCATTTCATTTTAAGTTTTAAACAATTCACTTAGATTGTCAGTATATTGGTCCACTTAAATTCTCACACAAAGTTCAACTATTTCGAGATACGATATTAGTGTTTTAAGAATTTAAACTTATTCATGTGTCCCATTACTTGAATATACTCCCGTATCCAGATCCCAATATTCAGTCTTACAGGTGAGTATACCACAGATGATATCTGTAAAGGGGTTAGATGCGAAACCGTGAGAGCTCAGGTCAGAACTTCCGTTCAGCAGAGAGATGACGGTTCGACTTTTAGTGTGTCCCCTTTAGAGGATCTTTTCTTCAACAGCACATGATTAGCATTTTTCAATGTTTCATCATTTTTTATGCTGAGGGCGGTGCTTATTTCAAGCATTTGCAGAAAGTGTTATATGGGGACTAGGTCAGAATTTCCATTCAGCAGAAGTCCCGGGATAATACCCCAGATATCACTGAGTATAAAGACCTAGTATCTTAGAAAGAGGGACCTTTCAAACAAGATTTCGGGGGTTATCCATATATCCAAGAAGTTGTTCCCCATGATATAAGCAAGTTTGAATTTATGTTTATATCTCGTCACAATCTACTAAATGTGCAAAAACCTACTGGCATATCATCAGTGAGATTGTTTATCACATTTTTAACTTTCCATTTCTTTAGCATGTTGTGACAGTCCATTGATGTACTATCATTTCCTCTTTTTACAACAAAAACTCATTTTTGTTTTTATCATGTTTTTGTCTTTTTCAAATTTTCAACTGTTTTTGAATTTTCTGAAATTTTTACTCCCCCTAAAATGCAAACACATTTAAAAATTTGAAAACAAACTGTACAAGAAAAATGACAACCGATATCGAATTGCTTCAATTCGCCATCCACTTGGCATAAACAATTAGAACTCCCCTTTTCAACAAACTATTTTCTCATTAAGAATTCAAAACACTTAAGTTTGTTTTAATCAAAATGTTTTTTCCGGAAAATACGTTTGTTTTTACCATTTGTAGGGACTCGTTCATCATCTTGTTCATTCAATCATTTTGTAGAAAAACAAGTACAAATTAATGTCCTTGATTTACCACTTTTCGAGTATGCACAATGAAACCCCTGTACCAGTTGTAAGATAAATCAAGTACAACTTAATGTCCTTGAATTACTACTTGTAGGAATATCACATCTATACAGAAACATTTTACCAATAAAGATTCCGATTCCTGCTTCACACTTACTAACCTGGAAGCTCCGGCAAGTCCTCATCCTGTAAAATTTATCAATTTTAAAAATTCAATCACACATTCTATTTTAACAAGAATGATGCCGATTCCTGATCCACTATTACAAACTTGGGATCTCCGGCATAGTCCGGTTTTCACATATTAAACACAGACATCCAAGCCTCAGCAAGCTTGGATGATAGCTTATGAAGTTCACTTTCAGTCAGGGTATATATTGCTTTCTTTGTTTCATAAAACTCTTTTACCCCTTTTACCTTTCTATCAACCATTTTTCCAAAAATCTTTTTCACACTTCCATTAAACTCTTTATCGACATCAAATTCTTTCTTTCCAGAATAGAATTGATTCGATATCTCAACCTTACCAACTTTTGATTTAAAATTTTCAGACCTCAATGGTGGAAAGTTCTCATCATCCATCGGAGGTACTGAATTTTCCTTTTTAACCTCAACCTGTGGCTCCTCTGATTTTGTGGAATCAGGTTCATCGCCGACTTTTACATCACACTTCTTAACAACCCACATTTGGTTGTATTTGGCTTTCTTTTTGTAAAAATTTTTCTTTGAACTCTCACCAACTTCATAAGTTGAATTTTCAAAAATCTTGAATTTTTCAGTTGGTGACTCAACATCGACAACTTTTTCTTTAAGTTTTTCAGATACTCCATGTTTTGTCTTTGTCGTTTGAGAACAAGTTGATGCAATGTGATTAACTTCGTTGCATTTGAAACAGGTTCGAGTCTCTATTGGATGAAACACTCCAGTTCCTTTCCTTTTCTTCTCAGCAAGAAACTCCTGGTTTGATTGTCTCTAGAAAAGTTTCTTCTGTTCATCCTCAGCACTTCCACCTGAAACAAATTCTGTTTTCGTTTTAGAATTTTTCTCATTTTTATAATTTTCTGGTGGAATAAAACCTAAACCTTTCTTTTTGAAATTACCATTATGGTTTGGTTTCTTTTGAAAACCAGAACCAGAATTGTAACCCTTTTCTTGTTTAATCGTTGTTGAACTCTTGAAGTGTATTTTTTAGGTTTTCCAGTAAGATTTAAATCTTTTATTTCAGAAATATTAATTTCTGTCATTTTGAAAACCTTTTTGATCATTTCAAATTTAACACGTCTTATTGGAAACTCTTTGTCAGAATATAATTTGTCAGAATCATTCAAAGTGTATGCTACTTCGAATGTTTCATCATTCAAGTTTGATTTTGATAACAAAAGCTCTTTACTGTAAGCCCTTTTAACCGTAGGTTTTGAACTGTTGACTGACGAACTTGACCCTCCAGACTCAGACTTTGACTCAGACTCCTCCTCAGTATCCAACACCTGATCAACCACCTTTTTTATTAACTCAGATTCATGATCAGTGTTAGACGATGTGAAAGTAACGTCAATGCTTTCTGGTAATACATCAGTTGTATCGGTTTTTAACTTTATATTAACTGCCTTTTGAACTTGCTCCTCATTTGGTTTTCTGGGAGAATAACCATCCCAGATCAGAGGCGGACACTTGTTATAGCTAACAGTCGGTTTCTTACCAGTATCCTTCTTCTTAGGCTTGTCATCTTGAAAAGCTTCCATACCTGCAACAGTCGGATAAATTCGATCAATAAGATAATCAGAACTAGAATAACTCTGTAATAATCGTCTGATCCTCTCATTCTCAATTTTCTCAGTCTCCAACTCTTGCTTCCATTTGGCACTTTCTTCGATATAGAAGTTGATAGCTTTCTGCTTCGTCATCATTGCATTCATCATTATCAAAGCATTTTCTCGTTCAGAATTTGTCTTTTGAAGACCAGTTACTGTTCTATTCAATACATCGTAAGACTCCTTCACATAGTTAAGATTGAACAGTAATTGTTCCTTCATCTTCTCATACTCTGCCAGCTTCTCGTCTTTTACTGCACATTCCCTGCATGGTTCTAAGCACTTTGAGCAAGGTTTGATGACTTCCACAATCTTTTCTACTTCAATTGATTTCACCACCTCAACCACTTTTTCTGTTTCAGTCACCTTTTCTATTTCACTAGCCTCCTCAGCAACAATTTTAACTTCTTCATTTTGAACAGTCTCATCTTCTTGAGCAACACTTTCAAACTTCACCTGCTTTTGCTCTTTTGCTGCTCTTTTCTCCTTCAGCTTTTCCAAGCTATCTGCAAAATAAAAATGAAAACTTTCAGGAGAGAGATGAGATTTTGCAACATTAATATGTCTTTCTTCTTCATCATCACTGCTGTCATCAGTTGGTGATTGATCAAATTCTACTGATTTTTCAGAACTATCATCTGAAGACCCAGAATCAGATGGTGTTTGATCAAAGATCACTTCTCTTTCTGAACTTTCATCACTTTGTAAATTTTCATCTGAACTCTGTGAGCATTCTTCTGATGAAACAGATTTTTCGTTTTCATTCTTCACACTAACACCAATAGATTTCATCCACTCAGTAAACATATCTGGTTCTTTCACAATTTTAGCAATGAAAGCTTTAAACTCTCCCTTTTCATCCGTAAACATATCCCAGCTAAAGCCTTCAGGTAGTCTTTCATCCTCTTGATTGATCAAGCATGCTTTGCTGTTGGATGAAATGTATTTGTTCCAGTCAAAATCTTCTTGATTCACCAGACATGCTCTTTTTGAATCCTCTATCACTTTTCTACCATGAGCCACTTGTGGTTCTTGTTGTTGTTGCTGACCAACTTGTTGATATATGGCTTTCCGGTAGTAATCATCTTTTCCGAAAGGATTCTTTGCTTCACTAGCTTCTCTGTTCTTGCATTCCCTCTTGAAATGACCTTTCTCCCTGCATCGAAAACAAGTAACTTTAGATTTATCAAAACCCAAAGTTGAAACATGTGCATCAAGAAAATCATTTCTTCCAGTAATCAATTTGAACTTTTCCGCTCTTCTCAAAACACTAGCTAGACACCATTTGATGTCCATTAGCTCCATCTCTTCAGCGTTTATCTGATCGTAATCCTCCTTTGTTAGCATAGGATTCCCGATCCTCCCTGCAACCAACCCTTCATAAGATAGTAGCACGGAACCAAGTAATGCCATGTGATCTTTCGCAACTTCTTCAGAGAACTTTGACCATCAGGAAGATTTAAAGCAATGTAGCATTGTATCACATAACCATTTCCACTTTTAGAACTTTGATGCTGAAAGCTTGATGTTGTATCTTTTGGATTAACACTCGGATATGAAGAGAATCCACTGCTGTTGTTAGAACCTTGATCAACACTTTCAGATGAATTTCCAGTACTAAAAGCAGTTTGAATCTTCGGGCTTCTTTCGACTTCTGGAACATTGCCTTTGTAGTACATTTTCACATCTTGTTGACCACTTGGATTGTTCATTCTCGCAATATTTTTCTGTTCCGGATCTTGACCCTCAATCTTCTCGATAAACTGAGAAATTGTCAACCCATCATAAACCCCAGTGTTCTTCAGAATCATCAAGTAAGTACCCCACTCTTTTTGCGGTAAAGCGTCAGCTAACTTGTCGACCTATTCTTCACGATCTTTGGTTATGCTTAACATCGACATGGATCGTACTAAGTGGCAATATCTTTCAATAAGCTTCTTTGTATCTTCCCCAGGCAGACTAGTGAATAGATCAAATTCTTTCTTAAGCAGTGCCTTTTTGCTCTTAATCATATTTTCACTACCCTCAAACTTGATTCGAAGAGCATCCCAAATTGATTTTGAAGTTTTGTCATGCTGAAGCAACACAAAGATATCTTCCTTGATGGCTTGCTGAAGAAGACTGATCATCATCTTTTCTGCTTTGTACATATCTCTCTCTTCGTCACTGAATTCAGAAATTGTTTTCTCAACTTGCAGATCAGTACGTGGCAGAACATACTTTTTCAGAATACATTCCCATGATCTTAGATAGTTAGCCTGAACCCAATTTTCAAATATGTCTTTCCATCCGTAATACTCCTCAATGCTCATTAGCTTCGGGGGCTTTTGTAAAGTTCCGGTCTCGTTTTCCAAGTTCATGTTCTGAGCAATGGAAGCCGGAGTAGTCGGGGATGTTGCAAACGCGTTGTAGAATTCTTCACTCATGATTTGGTAGTGCGTTTTCAAGAACAGCACATTTCAAGCGAAATCAAACTTCAAGCAAACTATCCTAATACAAGTTCAAGCGAAATACTAAACAACCCATTCAAGCGAAATAACCCACTAAATCTTCAAATGGAATCACCTGAAACAACAAACTTCAAGCGAAATCAAAGATTAAAGTTTCAAGCGGAATAACAAGTTAATTTTCAAGCGAAATACTAATTGAAGCGAAATCACAGATTTCGCTTGAAACTTTTCAAGCGGAATAATGTTTTTCAAGCGAAATATGTCAATTTCGAGCGGAAACAAAACTTGTCCGTTCAAGCGGAATCACTTCGAAGGTCCATTTCTGCCATTTTTAATTTGAATTTTAAACTGATTCTTTCAAGGCTTTATTAATATGTAGTTTTACACAATCTGTGAAAAATTGAGCTGATTTTAACCGTGAAAATTTGTTCTATTCAAGAAAGAAGGTGTAGAAGTTAGAAAACACAGTGAAATCAGGCTATAATCTGCAGAACTCCTCATCCTGAGCTCTGATACCAATTGTAGGATCGTGTAGCTGACCCGAACGAGTCGATCAGAGAAGTTTTGATCAGTTTCAGAGGCGGAAACTAAGAAACTGACTTAGACACAGCTCGAAATTCACTTTAAACACTATTTTGATTGATCTAACAACGATTACACGCAAGAATCAAACCGGCAGCACCTCGGTATGATTTTCAGCAACTGTTACCTATGATTCCGCTCGACATGCTATATATAGGACTCTGATTCCGCTTGAAACAGCTTCAAGCGAAATTACAAGCATGCTGATTCCGCTTGAAAGTGACCAAAGTCATTTCAAGCGAAATCACTCACTCAAGCGAAATCACCTTTAATACAACCTAAAACTTCCTATTTTCTCGTACAACGTGCCCTGTTCTAACATTCTAGTACAAGACTCGATACAAGACGAAGTCAACAGATGCATGCACTAACAAAATTGCTAGGTAGGGTCTTCGTGGGGAGTCCGAACTAGTTTCCCTATTCACCGTTGTCTAACAAGTCAAACTGAAAATCCAAGTTTATCCTAGATTTATAGCCTGTGAGGGAGTAGATCGAATTAGGATACTTTTGTAAACCACTTAGATAACCCGTGAGGGAGTCTAGACTAACCGATGTCCATAACAACCTTTAGAGCTCCATAAGTTTCTTCTCGAGAAGGGTCGGGCGGTCTTGTTCGGTGTCTTGATAGGTTTAGCATTAAAAGATCACGGTTCCATAATAATTAATATCATAATAAATCATTACTACTACAATCCAGGATTCCAGTCTAGGTAGTCATGTCCATCATCTGAGTAAACCCTAAGTTAGTTTGTGTCTAGTTAATTTAGTTAATTAATTTAATTAAATCACAATTTTATGATATTTAGAACCCCCCCCCCCAAATATAAAAACAGTTAGAGTCGTGTCAGTGTCAGTCTAGATAAGTTAGTTAACATAGTTAAATTGAGTCATGTGGGTTCGATTTCCGGACTTACTTAGCTTTAATAGAGTCGATCAGTTCGCTTGTCCGTTAGTAGTTTAGTTGAGTTTAGAGAGTCTAGAGTATTACTTAGTGTCTAAATTAGGTTAATTTAGGTTGTTTTTATTAAACTATTTTTAGCACATCAATAGCGCAGGGACATAGACGGTTCTAGATAGGAGTTCACCTATGAAGATGTTCATATTAGGCATCATCAGGTCTTCCGGTATCCACATGTGTCTTCCGTGATGAAAGTTTTTGTTCCCGTGTTGTCGGTTCCCATCCCCATGTCCAGCCGGCACATGTGATGGTGCGCAGTCATGGGGTGGTGAATTATAGGTTAAAACTCGAGTATTGTGTTCATGTTGTTGCACTGGTGTTTGCACGTGGGCGCACAGCTGTGCGTACACAACGTTTGGTGCTGCTTGGGACTTTATGTACCATGAGGCGGGAGTGTCCCCCTCTGGTAGCAAAGCTTAGAGTTGCTCAGCTGGATTTAGAGACTGGATTGGTTTTGGATTCGTCCGCACGACGTTACTTTCTACATGATGGAATGTGCGAGAGTTGTATTCCACTCGTTCACACCCGTTGTCATGGGTTTCGGGATCGTGCGAGGTGGTCCCTATAGCCGTTGACTTGGTGATTGAATCGTAAGGTGGAATTGGCGGGTTTGGATCAGCCATCGCATCTGGTCAAAGAGAAAAAAGATGAAAGTTGTCTGTAGTAAAAATCGGTAGGCGCCGATGAAGAAACACCAGTCCTAATCTGCAAGGGATGAGACTTGAGAAGTTATTTCAACAAGGAGGTTAATCTTTAATCTCTTCTGGATCACTCGACCAATGGATTCTTTAGAGTGAATCTGCAAAACAAGAAACACCTTGAAGTTCGTTATGAGAAGAAGATACGGGGGTTCTTCTCGTAACTGCCCTCCAGCGTAAGAATAAGTATTGTTCTTTTAAGGAAGATAGGAAAACAAGTGTGTGTTAATTGTGAGAGAGCCGAAGTTGGAATGAATCAACCTTTGGAGGAGTATGGTATTTATAGCCGAAGGATAAAGAGAGAAGTGTGGGCTGATGGGCCTTGGGCCAGATGTCACTGTCAAAGAATATCCAGTTGGTCCCCTCTGACACGACAGGTAGTGTCTGCAGAGGTGTAGATGGCATGGTGTGGCGTGATTGGCTACATGTCATCGTCCAATTGTACTTTCTGTCGGGCTTGCCATCAGTCATCAATGGAGATCATGGAGCAGCACATGACAACAATTGAATGGTGTCATGTGTTCGTCCTTTTTGTACCTATTATCCCTTGCACGATTCATCCATCATGGGAATCGTGATTGCAAGGTCTGCCGTAACCTGATTGGCTGCATATTGTCGCTATGTGTACTATTCGTCCTTCATATGAGTTGTCTCCGTGCGCATACGCTGATGTTCCCATATAGGGAAAACTCTAAGGTCTGCGTGTTTGTGCATTATTCGTGGGTATGATCCTGTACCCGCATGGCTATGCGTGCTGTTTAAGACCACATCCATTCATATATTGTGTGTTTATTCTGGTGATGAATGAGAATGCACTTTACTGTTAAAAAAAAAAAAGAAAACCTTACCAACACCCAAAAAAAATATTGGTTTTAGAATAAAAAATAGAAACAATCGGTACACAATTTGTAGTTTTGTACATTTTATTGAAAAGGAGACACACCCTATCCGAATTCGAGGTCAATTATAATTACACTAAAAAATATTGGTTTGTCTTATTGTAAGTATAAACGTGTCGTTTTGTATATTGTTTTTCCCATTTGAAAGTATCAATAATGCTTTGTACAATCGAATTATTCATTATGTTTCGCCAATTTAGTTCAATAAAATTTTATAATATCTAGGTCTTTATTAAATTCAATAGATTTTATAGTATGTTCATTTTATAATGATCAATGAATAATTAAAAATATCAGTGATGCATTATTTTGTTTTAAGATGATAAATTTTTTAAAGAAAAATCCATAAAATATAGTTTCTTCGAGCTTAAACAATAGTTAGTTTAATTTAGGGTTAACATATCCTTTGTGGACATGTTACTTATTACGGTGAGCAAATGCACATTATATGGTTAAAATTATTCGCCGGGATGCCAATTACCCGAAACATGATCTTAAATTTCACGTCAAAGTCACTTTCATGTTCAACTATACTTTCAATAATTCTATAATTTCAAGTTTCTAACTTCTAACATAATGTTTAAATTTTATATAATATATAAATATATTCGGTTTAGATAGATGTTAGTACCATACTCGATAACCCATTTCAAGAACCAACGAAAAACTTTAAAACTAAGACATGTATGTCTTAATACTCTTGACATTACCCATGTCAGAAGTTTGAAGATTTATGTTTCCTTTTATGTTTTCTTTCTTTTTTCCTTAGGAAAACACCAATAAATGAGTTACATTATTTACTTTCGTTTAGTCTGCCCGTAACGGGGCGTTTTTTTAAAAAAAAATTGAAAAAAAACGCCGGAAAACGCCGGAATCCCCACTACATGGGGCGTTTCCGGGCGTTTTTTTTGAAAAAAATTGAGGCCGGCGTGGTTTTAAAAACGCTGAAAATTGGAAAGGGGGGCAAAATTCGACCGTTTGGCAACGGTCAAAAGTGATTTATTTTTTTTTTTAATTCTAAATTTTACCCACTATATATATATCAATCCTTTTTCTCCAATTTTTTATAAAATTTCTACTACTTTCTCACCCACTCTCTTCTATTACTTTATAAAAAAACATCCACTTTCTCCTATTTTTTTACAAGCATGCATCCATACCGACCCCCGTTTGGTGGCCCCGCAAGACCCACGAACCCGAACACAACCCAACCGCAAACCCCGTACAACCTACAAGACATAGACCCGAGCTTTTTAAGTTACGCGGCTTACTTGAGTGGCGCCCCTCCGTTTGTTCCTCCCACCTACGGCTTTGGTCAAGCCGGCGGGTCGCAACCGTCACAACCCGAACCCGAATCCGAACCCGATGTCGAGGTCGTGCCGGAGTCGCAACCCGAACCGGTGCAAGACAAATCGAAACGCGGCAGAAGATCGCATAAGAAGAAGGAAAAGGATGAACCTCGACGTGCAAAAACAACCATTAAATGGACGAAGGACGAGGAATACACGTTGACTCGGGCGTGGCTCGATATTTCGGAGGACGAAGATACCGGTAAGTTATTTTTTTTTTATTTTTTTTTTCAGATTTTTATTCTTTTTTTTCTGTTTTTTTATATTCTGTTTTTTTTTCTGTTTTTTATATTTATAATTTCAACTTATATTTATATTTTTTGTTTTTAAATTTGTAGCAAACTTTCAAACGGGCCCCGTTTTTTGGGATAGGGTGCGTGCACTCTTTTTTAGCTCGTGGGGTCAAGGCGAACATCGGGACAAGGATTCAATTTCTAGCAAATGGACCGACATCAACAACAAATGTCACGCGTTTCAAGAAGTTTACCAACGTAACTACGATAATCGCCCGAGCGGTGAATGTGACGTCGGGGTTTTAACAAAGACTTTGGAGGAGTTCGATAGGACGAAAAGCCCTTTCACGTACTATAAGTGTTGGGAGCTACTACGAAAAAGTCCAAAGTGGGCGCTTGTTAATCCAATGACGTCAAGTAGTAGACGCCGGGCTAAAAGGTCAAAAACATCATCCTCCACCGACCCGTCAACTCCGACATCCGATGCCCGTAATGTTGATTTAAATGAAACGTTGGACGTTGACGAGCAAATTCAAGAAGAGTTGGTCCGACCCACCGGTAGAAGAAAGGGAACCGGGAAAAAAACGGTCGAGTCGTCTTCCGATCTCGACCTAAAGGATGATTTCGAGGAGATGAACCGTCGTCTCCAAGATATTCGCGACCTCGGCCACAAACGTTGGGAGATTATGAAAGACCGAGTAGTTGAAACCAAAAAGTTCAACGAGTTGCAAGAGGCGCGACAAATGGAAAAGGACATCGAGTTTTTGTCCAAACCGATCGACCACCTCCAAGGCGACGCGTTGATCTTGGCTCAAATGCGTCGCCAAAAAATACGAGAAAAATATGGACTTTAGATCATCTAGTTTTTTTATTTTTTTTTCTGTTTTTTTTTTTCGGTTTTTATAATTTTCTGTTTTTTTTTTCGGTTTTTTTAATTTTCTGTTTTTTTTTGTATTTTTTTTCAAGTATTGTAATTTTTATTTTAAATTAATGAAGTCTTTATCTTTTATATTTTAAAAAAAAATAATTGTCAAATGATTGAGTGGGCATTATTGGGATAATGCCCCACTACACCTATTTTTCTATAATGCCCCATGTGTGACTAGGCTGACACATGACGTATAATGCCCCATGTTGGGGGCATTATTCTTGTTTACCACTACGGGTGGTCTTACTATGAAAGTTGGAATAAAAGTTAATAGTAATTGGACCGTTGGGGAAGCATGTAATTTTTTATAATTAAATTTCGAATAATAACATAAAATGTTGTTAAAAGCAAGAAAACACCACAAGCGCCAAGAATTTACAAGTAAACTACTTGTTTAATTCGATCAAGTCAGATTCTAATTCCTTAATTTAAATATAATTAGTTATTATAATATATGTTTGGTACATAAGGTCACCAAAATCGCGGTCAATCATTAAAGAATAAGATATATTGTTATTTACAAAATAAAAAATTGTGTATTTTTAATACTATAATGATATGATGTAATGATGTAAAATCAGAGTGGACAATGGAAACTATGAATCTCAACTTTTAAAGGGTATAATTTTGGTGGCTACGAGTTTACAACAAACTCCAATTTTCCTAAAAAGTGTAAAAAATCATAAAAAATCGAAATATCAACCATAAAATAAACCCAAGACCCAAAAATAACAAAATGGAGATTACTAAAACATCATACATGTTGGTTGTATTTTGTGTTTTAGATGATAAGGCTCTGGTTATTGAATGACAAATATTAATATGTTTTATGTTGATTAGCATGTTGTGTTTTGCATTTATAGTTCCATGATTGTGTGTTTGAAGTTTTTTTATGAACTATTATGGTTTAAATATGGTGTTTTAAATATGGTGTTTTAATAGTTTTCCTTAATTTAAATATAATTAGTTATTATAATATATGTTTGGTACATAAGGTCACCAAAATCGCGGTCAATCATTAAAGAATAAGATATATTGTTATTTACAAAATAAAAAATTGTGTATTTTTAATACTATAATGATATGATGTAATGATGTAAAATCAGAGTGGACAATGGAAACTATGAATCTCAACTTTTAAAGGGTATAATTTTGGTGGCTACGAGTTTACAACAAACTCCAATTTTCCTAAAAAGTGTAAAAAATCATAAAAAATCGAAATATCAACCATAAAATAAACCCAAGACCCAAAAATAACAAAATGGAGATTACTAAAACATCATACATGTTGGTTGTATTTTGTGTTTTAGATGATAAGGCTCTGGTTATTGAATGACAAATATTAATATGTTTTATGTTGATTAGCATGTTGTGTTTTGCATTTATAGTTCCATGATTGTGTGTTTGAAGTTTTTTTATGAACTATTATGGTTTAAATATGGTGTTTTAATAGTTTTCACTATGTTATTTGTGGGTTTTATGTTTGTTTTATGGCTGAAATTATAGTGTTTTATGACTTTTTACACTTTTTATGAAATTTGTACTTTGTAGCCGAACCTCATCCTAATTTTGGTTATGATTAGAGTTGCATAGCTGGTGATCAGCTAACGAAAAGGTCTCGATGAGCCAGATCATGTGGCAAACCAACGTAGACCTAACTGTCATATCTAGTTTTCTTGATTTAAGGCTCAAAATTTTATCTCATTAATGACGGGCAACAACTTAATTTGGTGGGTTCACTCCATTTGGCCGTTGAACGATCATGATTAAAAGAAAATCAATCTCTCAGCCCACTCTTCATATTTATACATATATATATATATAGGGGAAGGTTCATTTGAGAAGAAAATTAAATTGAGAAGAAAAAGAACAAAGGGTACAATTGTAAAACATTAAATAGTTTTTCTTTCATCTCATTTATTATTGTTTTTGACTAATTAATTAGTCATAAAGACTATCATCCTCCACACTAAAATTTTTGCTTAGACACATCAAAATTTATCCTACACGTTTTTGAAATTTACCCTACAAATACTGAAATTTATCCTACACAACTCATAATTCATCCTACACACATCATAATTTATCCTACAATTTAAATTAAATTTTTTCTTCTTTGAAAAATATTTTTTTTTTTGAAAATAAGTTACAAATTTAATTTAGTTAGCTATTAAAAAGGAAGACTAACAATTAATGATTTATCCAATTTTACCAATATACCCTTACACCCATATTAAATACAAAAATTAAATGAAGTAAAATGAAGCATTCTTATTGGTTGAAGTTTGTTCTTTTTTATTCTTACAAAAAAATTCTTCTCATTTGAACCCTCCAATATATATATATATATATATATTACACACTTATTTTTTCCACAACTCCTCCATTCTTTCTCAAAAACTTTTCTATTGAATTTTAAAAATAAGATGTTGGACCGAGCAAGAGGATAATGCTTTGGGCATGAGTTGGGCGAGTGTCACCGAGCTAGCTATGCCTTAAGATCCGTGATATTTTGGAACATAGTTATAACTACATATAATCAATATGTGGATGAAAACCATTGTAATATTAATCAAATATTAGGAAGGTGTATGCTTGTACGAGCAAAGTGTGCAAGATTTGAGGGGTACTTTTACGATGTGTTGAATGATGAGGATGGTTTAACTGAGGATGAAGCGATTGTCGCGACCCGTAACGAGTATCAAAACATCCACAACACTCAGTTTGCTAATGTTGCGTTGCCATTTTTGTTTTAATTTCGTACCTTTATTAACTATATATTAATTTGCAACATTTTGTTGCATTGTTGGTTGTAATTTTGGCATAAATAGTTGTATCCTACTTGTTATGTTTAATTTTCAAATGTTGGTGTTTCAAAGTTTTATTATTGGTTTTCTTATTTAATGAAAATTGATACACACATGAATATATGTGCCTATGTATATGTGTAGTTAATTAGGTTATAAGAATGAATTTGTCATATTAATTTGCAACATTTTGTTGCATTGTTGGTTGTAGTTTTGGCATAAATAGTTGTATCCTACCTGTATACTCTTAATTTGTAACATTGTTAGGCATTAAAATTTGTATTTTTAGCTTATAAAGTTGGACATTGCTTTATGATAAAACCATGTATTATAGTATTCATTTATATACTATTAATTGGTAACATTGTTAGGTAGGGATGAGCACGGTACCCTACGGTACCGGTACTGAAAAACGAGAAAAACGGGTACCGCCCGACCGTAACATGGAGCTCATGTATAATGTTTAGGGGCTGTTTGGTAACTTTTGAATGGTTAAGTGTTGAATCAGTAAGAGGCCTGAACTATTAAATGCTTAAGCAATATGAGGTCTGAACTATTAAGAGACAGTATAATGCTTAACCGTTCAAAAACAAATGTCTGACCAATTCAGATTAGAGGTCTTAACCATTGAGATTCAGTATAATAATTAATCATTCAGATGCAAATGCCTGAACCATTCAGATGTAAATGTCTGAAACATTCAGACATTTACTTACAAAACAAACAGTATGAATCATTGAGTGTTGAACCAGTAAGAGGTCTGAATCATTCAGACCCTCATTAAGAGGTAAACAAACGGTCCCTTAATTATTAACTAACCCATGCCAGCTCAATTTGTAAGCCCCGACCGCAACGCGGCGGGGTCTTACATCTAGTTTTTAATAATTTAAATTTCAGTTATTTGTGTTTTTACCCGGCTTGAGAATGTTATGTTTTTTTTTTTAAATAAAATTTGGTTTGTATTTTTTTATGTTTATTTTTTATATAGTTTAAATGATATTTTAATATGTTTAAATAAATGGTATAAAAAAAGTTAAATTATTGAGTAATGATTGATGGGTTTTATTTCAAGCAAATTGCTTGGGTGTTATTGGTAGAGGCAGTAAAACCCCCTGTGTATGTAGCGCAGACTTGACACTATTGTGGAAGGGTTTAGTTTCATACCACCAAGTCTAAACGAGTTACATGATTTATTTTCATTTACACAATTAAAGTTGAAAGAAGCTAATAGATAATTGGACCGTTGGTTGCATGTAATTTTTTAGAATTTAATTTCAAACAATAACATAAAATGCTGTTAAAAGCAAAAAAACACCACAAGCGCCAATATTTTACAAGTAAACTACTTGTTTAATTCGATCAAGTCTTATTTAAATATTCTATAATTAATTATATTATATATTTTGGTAGATAAGGACACAAGAAACACGGTCACTTATTAAAGAATAAAATATTGTTTTCGACAATAACAAATGTGATATTTTGATACTATAAAGCTGATGTAAAATTAGGGTGGATAATAGTTTGCATCGTGTATGAACGGTATCGGTAATGTAAGTGTTATATTTGATTCTAGGGGTTAAAAGTTATTTTATAAAAGTTTCTAAAAATAAGAAGTGTACAAAAATACAATAGATTACAAAAAACACAATGTCGAGTAAAATATAACACAACGCCGAAAAACAGAGGCGTCTCTGAGAATTCACGTACCATGTTGGAGCTTGAAAAAATGTGTCATTCCGTAATGTTTTATTATTATTAAAAAAAGATCAAATTAGTATTTAGCTTAATAGACTTAATGTCAAGTGGGCTAAATTCTATACCATAAAAATTATTTATAAATGGGCCTATATTGTAATTGGTATGAGTTTACCATCTAAAAGAAATAATATATATATATATATATAATTGGTATGAGTTTACCATCTAAAAGAAATAATATATATATAGGGTAGGGATCCTAAGAGAAGTGCACCCTATTTAAGAAACTTGAGAAGCATTTTGAACCACACATTTCCCTAAGCTCTTCGTAATATACGCATATGTATAGTTTAAACTTGATTATATACATATATGTATATTGACTTATACACATATGTATATAATCAATTTTAAACTATACATATATGTATATTACGAAAAGCTTTGGGAAAATGTGTGGTCCAGAATGCTTCTCAAGTTTCTCAATTAGCCTAGTGCTTCTCATATGATCCTAACCCTATATATATATATATATATATATATATATATATATATATATATATATATATCGGATTTTTTTTAATTGTGTGCCCCTCGAAATCACGGGCCTTGTGCGGAGTTCCTCTCCGCACACCATCAAAGCCGCCACTGCCGAAAAATATAACACAATATTGTCAGTAAAAAAGGACAGAATAAGTCGCAAAAAAGACACAATGATGCAAATATAGAAAAGACAATGATAAATATAAGACAATGATATTAAACAAATTAAAACTTCTAAAATCTATATATAACCTATAAATCCAAAACTGAAAAATCTAAAATCACACATTGTAGAGTTCGATGAGACGGTTCCAATGTCGCTTGAATGGAGTTAATCAGAGTCCATTTAATACCCTTTATACAACTTCTTATTTTTAGAAGGATTTGTATTTTATCCTAAACCTTGATTCTTTGTAAAGTATTCATATCTCTATCAATAAGGTAGTGTTTGGTATACAGAAATGGGAGGTGGAATGGAATGAACTATTACAAGGGAATGAAAAAAAGTGTGTTTGGTTGGTCAACGTAACGCAATAACCCATTACATAAGTCATTCCATTCCCTCAAATTCATTCAATCCACTCCCCCTGTTTTTTTTCCATTTCATTCCCTCTCTCAGCCTACGTCATAAACACCGCCCATCACATCGACCATCTACCACCACCACCTGCCGTCGTCACCACCCGCCACCAACTTCTGCCAACCACCACCACCACCGTCCTCAGCTGCCTGTCGCCGCCTACACCGCCATCGACCACCACCGCTGCCACCCGCCATCGCAAACCACCGCCATCGACCACCACTACCGCCACCCTCTGCCGACCACCACCACCATCCTCCGCTGCCACCAACCGCTACCGTCACCACCACCACCCATCGGCGTCGCTGCCCCCACCACCCGTCGCCACCACCATCGACCACCATCGCCGCCACCCGCCACCACCGACCACCGCCACCCCGACCACTACCGCCACCCTCCGCCGGCCACCACTACCACCCTCCGCGGCCACCTCCTGCTATCGTCGACCACCACCACCCACCGTCGTCGTCGCCACCACCATCGATCACCATTGCCGCCACCCGCAACCACCGAACACCGCCACCCTCCGTCGACCACCACAACCATCCTCCGCGCCCACCACCCGCTACTGTCGACCACCACCCATTGTTGCCGCCACCACCATTGCTCCCACTTGCCACCGCAGACCACCGCCAACCCCGCCCATCGCCGCCACCACCGCTAACACCCGTCACCCACCGACCACTGCCACCGACCACCGCTACCACCGACCACCGCCACCCATCACCGCCACCGCCACTAGCCGCCACCGATCACCGCTACCACCCATCGCCGATTTAATTCATTCCTCATTTCTTACCTACCAAATAACACAAGGTAATGATTTATTCCTTTCCTGCATGGTAACCAAACAAGACTATGGAATGGAATGATCCATTTCATTCTTTTGTCCATTCCATTATCTCGTCTATTCCATTCCCTCATGTATTCCATTACACCATACCAAACAGACCCTAAGTATTATTTTCAGCTTCAAGTCACCAAACTTTTTGATGAGTGGAGTAGAGACACTGACATATTTTTGGATTTTGAGTGTAAACATAGAGTTTTTAGTAAGATTTGATACTCATGACTCTTCGAAGGTGATTTCAATTTCAATTAGAGGTTTAAATCATTCGTAGTGAAGCGTGATGGAGGAGTTTTTGTGAGAGATGGTGTCCTATAGTGCCAACCACATCATAACAGGCTGCGTTATGGGGGTGGTTTTTGATAAAGGTGGTATGTGCATAGGGGCATGATTTGGATTGCTTTTCAAAAAATGGAGGGTAGGGGTTTTATTTAATTTTATTTAAAAATTGAAAATTAAGAAATAGGTAATAATGGGTAGGGGCTTTATGATTACGAGCTCTAGTGATATAACGCCCTATAAAGCCCCTGTATGACGTTGCGTGCCACATGTCGCATAACGCCCTCAAAGAGTCTTTATGACTACACATGGCCTTAGTATAACAAAAAGCTTCCCATGAAATGAAACTATTTTTTGAAAAAAAGAAGCTATTGTATATACGTGTTTAATTAATGGGTGTAGGGGTCAAGGTTGGGATATGATTCGCCACATAGGAACATGAATGGAAGCCTACACCACCCCTTTGCATGATCTACCATGGTTTGCATGGATTAAACCATGACAACCATGGTCCTCATTTCCATTTTTCAGGTAATCATTTCCTTTTTCTTTAAATAAAGATAAATTAAAATAAATAATGGGCTAGTGGTTCTGGTCATGACCACACCACGTCAGTGCCATGTCACCCAACTCTGATTCACAATCCAAAACCATTACCCTAAGGGTGTTGTCATGACCCAAACCACTATCTCCTTATTTATTTTAATTTATCTTTGTTTAAAGAAAAAGGAAATAATTACTTGAAAAATGGAAAGGATGACCATGGTTGCCATAGTTTAATCCATGCAAACCATGGTGGATTAAGGAAGAGGGTGATATAGCCTTCCATTCATGTTCCTACATGGCGAATCATGTCCCAACCATGACCCTCGTACCCTTTAGCCTTAAGGTATTGGTTTTGGATGGTGGATTAGAGATGAGCGACCATAACACTGACGTGGAGGGTCATAATGGTCATAACCACACCCTATAGCTTTATTCGAACATAATTAGACCTTAAGTTGTTGTATCATACCAATAACCACAAATCTATTGTTGAAATCTTGTCCTAAATAGGCAACTTATTATTTTTCTGTTTTAATTTTCTACCAGTAAAATAAATGAAAAATGATAACTCTAGCCTTCAAACACTTGCCCTTTTAACGAAGGAGGATGTGATTACCAATCCGACCAAATGAATTTAGTTATTCTTTCATAGAATACTAACCAAGTTTTAAAAGTGTTCTAATTAGGTTACTAGTGTCATTTTTGTTACAATTAGATGACTTAGCATTTAAATCGAGCCATGTCTTTTTTTCCACTTGTCAAGAAAAAAATGGAGCATAAGATGCTGGGGTCGAATTATTTTAATATATGAAATTATATTTATTAAAAATAAAAACCATTTAATTACATTAAAAATTAAAAAAACAAGTTACAATCCACGTCATCACTCGACGTTACCATCAAATAAAAGAGAAAAAAGAAACAAAAATCCACATCACCACGGTTACCTATGAAATGGATGAAAAAACCCTTAATTTTAATGAAAAATGAATGTTAAATGACCAGATTGAAACACTTTTAAAACTTAAGTGACCTAATTGAAACGTTTTTGAAACTTGGTTACTGATGAAACAATGGTTAACCGGGCAGGGTTAACACACTGGTCTCGTCAAGAAGGGTTAATCCCTTCCTCTCGGAGATCGCTGGCTGGGTCACCGGTGGATGATCTCCTGCACAAGGAAACAAGCCGTGACTCGTAACAAGGAGGATGGGGTGGGGGGTGCTCCTTGTTACCACTCTCCGGCGTGAGAATCAGTAGTTTGCTTGGGAAGCAAAGCAAGATTATAGTAGTAGTTAGAGAGTTGTGAAGAGATACCTCAAACCTGGTTTGGGGTCGGTATTTATAGCCGAGGAGTGAAGGAGGAGATTGATGGATGGGCTGACGACGAGCTGCACCGTTGCAGGTGTGTCAGTCTCGCCGGCCGTGGGGGTTACGCCACGTCAGCCCATTGCTTTAATAGCTCTGACAGGGGACTGTCGCCGGCGCCACTTGCCTCGTGGTGTCAGCCACTTGCCTGGCGTGTCAGTCCACTTGCTGGATATGCAGGGTGCGGTGCGAGCCGCATCGCTGCATGCGGTAACGTCTGAAGTTACCGCGTCTCCTACTTGTGATCAAGAAATACGCGAGATGCGGTGTTGGCCGCATCATCGTATGTGGAGACTATTTGCTCGCTTCCCTTGTCGTGACGAAAATGGCCATATGATGCGGTGCCAGCCGCATCGATATGTTCATCTTCTTTCGTACTTGGGTCAAGCTATTCATCTTCGAACCGAATGGGTTCGAAGGATGTGACCGCATGGGTGCGGTTTGCTTACTGGTAGGGGTTTGTTTGATGCGGGTAATGGTCGTTTTGGGACCATACCCCTTCAAGTCCCCCCAGTCTAGTGTTGCTCCCTTGTGCAAGTTGCACGTGGGAGGAGTACTGGACTTATGGTGTAGGAAGGTAGTGTGGCAGTCTGGAGAAAATTTTAGGCCAGATCAACCTGGTGATCTGGTAAAAAATCCGGCTATGCCTCTTCCGTACCGGTGAAGAGGTTTCGCTTGCTGCGAAATTCTCAGCCGTTGCATGTCGTCAGGTGGGTTGCCACCTGTTGTTGTGTTGAAGGCCTGTTAGGGACCTTCATAGTAATGCTGCACAAACTTCGAACCAACCTCTTGGATGGTGGTTCGAAGGTTTGCACATGTTTCGAACCTCTTGGAGGTGGTTTCTTCTTCGAACCATTTGCCAGAATGGTGCACGAAGAAGAAAAGAAAAACTTGTAAACCAACCTTTGCGGTCAGGTTTGAAGGTTTTGGATGTTGTGTTAGAACTTTGCTCAAGTTCTATGTTCAGCATCCTATGATGAGATGACCATCCCTTTTTTGTTGGGTGTTCGTGTTCATCTTGATAGCTCTCAAGTAACCGTACGTTCTTTGCGGTTACTTCGTTGCGTCATTGTTGGCCGTGTTTGGTCGAACAATGTGGATCTAGACTATGGGTAAATAAACATGGTCATAGGCAAGGGGATGCCCATCGTTGTTTATTCCATGCGATCCGTTGGTAGGTAAACAAAGTCCTAAGCAGACTTGTTACCACGGTCCGTTGGCAGGTAAACAAAGTCATAGGCAGACTTGTTACCGCTGTTCGGACACTTGCTGCTTGATAAGTGCTTGTTTAGAGCACGTATCTGCGTTCTTTCTGGAGCCACTTACCTTCACGCTCCAATACCGAGTTTACAACGAGGTAGCCTCGTTCGGTGATGTGGAGTGAGTTTTGCTCTTCCGTAGCAACCACTCTGCGGAAGCTATGGTTATGTCTGTAGCTCTTTATGGGTGTCTGCGATGTTGCAGTCCCATATTCGCTCAAAGTGTGCTTGTTGCACGGATGTAACTCTTGAAGGTTCAGGAGTCAGGGCTGCTGATGTGCGGGCGCGTAGGTTCCGTTCCTTCTTTCTTCTGAATAAGTTGTTCATGCACCCTCTGTGGTTGTGAACCGGACAGGAGGGATTTGAAGCTTGAAGAAAAGGAAGGCAGTGCGCTTTGCCTGTTCCTGAGATGCGGTTCAGTCCAAAGAACAACACTGGTTCTGAGCATCTGACACATCTGAATGGGTTCATGTGTGTCACTTCCGCATATTTCACGTGTGCTCGTGAGTGATGCGGAAAAGGTAATATATCCCTTTATAGCATAGATAGATATATTTCTACCTATTTTTTAGGGTATATAAAAAACAATGGTTAACCGGGCAGGGTTAACACACTGGTCTCGTCAAGAAGGGTTAATCCCTTCCTCTCGGAGATCGCTGGCTGGGTCACCGGTGGATGATCTCCTGCACAAGGAAACAAGCCGTGACTCGTAACAAGGAGGATGGGGTGGGGGGTGCTCCTTGTTACCACTCTCCGGCGTGAGAATCAGTAGTTTGCTTGGGAAGCAAAGCAAGATTATAGTAGTAGTTAGAGAGTTGTGAAGAGATACCTCAAACCTGGTTTGGGGTCGGTATTTATAGCCGAGGAGTGAAGGAGGAGATTGATGGATGGGCTGACGACGAGCTGCACCGTTGCAGGTGTGTCAGTCTCGCCGGCCGTGGGGGTTACGCCACGTCAGCCCATTGCTTTAATAGCTCTGACAGGGGACTGTCGCCGGCGCCACTTGCCTCGTGGTGTCAGCCACTTGCCTGGCGTGTCAGTCCACTTGCTGGATATGCAGGGTGCGGTGCGAGCCGCATCGCTGCATGCGGTAACGTCTGAAGTTACCGCGTCTCCTACTTGTGATCAAGAAATACGCGAGATGCGGTGTTGGCCGCATCATCGTATGTGGAGACTATTTGCTCGCTTCCCTTGTCGTGACGAAAATGGCCATATGATGCGGTGCCAGCCGCATCGATATGTTCATCTTCTTTCGTACTTGGGTCAAGCTATTCATCTTCGAACCGAATGGGTTCGAAGGATGTGACCGCATGGGTGCGGTTTGCTTACTGGTAGGGGTTTGTTTGATGCGGGTAATGGTCGTTTTGGGACCATACCCCTTCAGTTACTATTCTACAAAGTTACCCCAACAATTATTGAAACTATGAGGTCACTTGTCTTTCAGGTATTATTAATTAATTAATTAATTAATTAATTAAATATAGTATAATATAATTACCAACTTTTGTTAACAGTATTTTGACTTTTCTTTTCTTTTTTTTTTGTTATTTTATGTTTTTGTATTAACATGCACAACCTTTTAACTTTCTAAAGCCTTAGTAATCGAGTTTTACGTGTTTAATTTTATGTACGTATCATTATTAATTCAAGTTGATTTACGTTTCGACGTAAATTTTTCCTGGAAATGAGTTGAGTCAAATATAATATGTTGTTATATTACTATGTACGTTTTTAGTTGGTTTACGTTTTGACGTAAATTCTATTTTTTTTTTCGGAAGAGTTCGGTCAAATATAATATAATACGTTTTCGTGCTTATTTTTTTGTACATTTTCAGTTGGTCTACTATTTGACGTAAATTTTGCTCGAAACAAGTTGGGTAAAATATAATACGTTTTCATTAGACGATATAAATTCGAGTCACTTTACGTTTCGACACGCCCAACGCACCATACCATTCTTTAACTTAAAAAAAAAAAAATACTATTTTCTTACGTGTTTATCTTTGAAAGTATATATTCAATTGGTTTACGCTTCGAGGTAAATTTTCTTTAGAAATATGTCCGGTCAAATATGATACGTTTATGTGCTTATTTATATGTACATTTTCAGTTGCTCTACGTTTTGACGTATTTTTTGGAAACCAGTCGGTCAAATATTATTCGTTTTCATTAGACAGTATAAACTCGGGGTACTTTACATTTCAAGGTCGCGACAATGCGTTGCGTTTCCATTTAAATTTTGTTAAAATTGGTTTGCTCCAGCCGCAGAGCGCGAGTGTAACCCACTTGTTATAATTACATATACAAACAAAAAAACTACGAGGTGACACGATCTCGGTGATGCCTTACCATGGGTAATTACCTACACTCAATGTTTTAAAAACCGGTAAATACCGGCCGGTTATACCGGTATTACCGTTTCTAGATGTAAATCCGGTACGAAACACCCCGGTAGATAAGTGAAACGGCATAAGGTTTGTACCGGGGGTAAAATCTGGTATACCGGTTTGAAACGTAATACCGGTACCGACCCAGGGTTATTTTAGTTTGGGTTGTTACTTATTTTTTTATATATGTTACTTATCTTACGTAATTTTTATATATTATGATTATTCGTAACTAAAAGTTCTTATTTAATATTGTATGAAATGAAAATAGTTGATGTATTCAACACTTAAATGGCTTAAACATATCGTACACTTTCATTTAAAAGAACTTGTTGGAAAATTGAACGATTTTTATTATCTTTTGGATTATTTTTTATTATGAATTTACTTTTGGATCATCTTTTAATATGTAATCATGCATTTTTGGATTAACTTTTGAGTTGATGTTGTAATTTATGAAATTATAGAGTTAGCTAGTCAACCCGGTTGAACCGTTCGGTACAACCTGGTTCAACCGGCTGAACCATTTTTTAGCCTAATCCGGTTTGATTTAAAAACCGGTTTTTAAAACATTGCCTACACTAGTACATAAATGAGCAAGAGATGTGATTGGGTTTTCAAAAGATGCTGCTGCTAGGTTGAACCCTTAACTTCGAGCAAATCTGAACTCTAATAGTTTTGTCAATTTGGATTTACTTAGTAAACAGAAGGAAAAGAAAAGGATTACTTATAAGACAATTAATTAAAATTTGCTAAGAGATTCGAACGTTAGATAGGACGGAATTACAATTCAAATAATATTATATTGGTGTTTAAATTAATATAAGTTAAAGACAAGAGGTTATTTTTAGCATGTAAAACACCAGAAACGCCAATGTCGGCATGTTCTTGTAAAGTTAAACAGTTTTCTTTTTAAGTGTTGGTTTTTGTTTACGACTATATTTAATATTAAATTTTTAACTACTTATAACTACATGTTTAATGATGAATTATATAGACTTCTTAGATATTTACTTATTAAACGTAATTTCATAACAATTATACATCATATTTAAACCTTAATATATTATTTCTATGACGAAAACGATATAAACCACACATAATGACATTTTATTATTTTAACTATGATTGCAACAAACAGAATATATATATTGATATGGTGCACTTCATGAAACCAAGAACTGAGTGTTATGTGCCAATGACAAAACCGATAAATGATGTTGTCATGTTGTGCTTGCATACATATAACATTAACCACTGTGCTACACAAAACCAATCAACTTAAAAATAAATACCTGAAATATATCAATAACAATAGGACAACTCTAATCGAATTTTAGTGTTCCAACCCAAACTCTTTAACCTTAACATGTTAGTGTTCTTTTTTTTTTTAATATGCTAACCAGAGGGATTTGAAAGAACAGGAGGATTCGATTAAGGCTTTCATTTGAGCTAGGTGTGTAAACGAGCTAAGCCTAGACCGAGCTCGCCTGAGCTCAAGGTTCAAGCTCGGCTCGCTTTGAGTTCTATTTCAAAAACTAAAACTTGGTTTGCGAATAGTTTTTCAAGCTTGAGCTCGACTGATATGTTATTTGTTAATTAGTTTATATAGATTTATAATTATAATTATAATTAAATAATGGCATAATATATGCTATCTAGTTGATTTAATTTTAACTTTAAATATAATAATAACTAGCTTTAAAGTCGTGTATGATGCGGGTTAAATATTGAAAAAAATGTAATTAAAAAATTTCTATATAATCCTAATAACTGAAATGACTTATTACACAAAATAATAAAATAAAAGTAAAAGTCACATTTTCAGTTATCCAAATATAATTTTCTAAGTTTTCACTTCTTTCTTAAGTCGCTATAATTCATCTTAATATAAACGGCTGTAAAACAATAACACTAAAAAATAAAAGTAATGATGTTACGATTGTAGTATTGTACGTGTTTTTAAAATTAGATTGTAAAGTTATAAGGTTATGGCAAATGAATTGTAATTTAATTCTATTATCTGTGTTAACACTAAAACAAATACTTTGATACAAATATTATTTTTGAAATATGGTTAATGAGACGGGATACGAATATCATCCTACTTTAGAAAATATTATATATTTAAAAAAAATATACTACAAATAAAATATGTGTTTAAAAATATAGAACTAAAGTCTTTTAAACTATAACTTCGAGCGTTAAAGTAACCTCTTTAATTAGTAGTAGGTATTTAAATATTTAAATTAAAATTTATAATAATATATAAGTCTTCGTTATATATAGTATTAAAATTAAAATTAAGAGAATAGATTTGCTAACACGTGACATTCGTTAAAATCATTTATTACAATAAGAGTTAGTAATTAATATATATATATATATATATATGTATATATATATATATATATATATATATATATATATAGAGGCCGGTTATCATACAAATAACCTAATCGTACATTATGTACGCTTCATCCTCAACTGTCGGATCATCTTTCTTAAGCAGCGCGTTTTTCTATTAAATTTATCAACATAGGATTAATAAAAAAGAAACCGCCAAGATTAAAATCGTCAAATTTAAGATCAAAACACCTGATAAACGGCAAACAAAACCTCAAAAATCATAACGTAAGATCCTAAATCAAAACCAAAAAAGAAATTATAACAATTAACCAAAAATCGATCGATTCCTATTCACCAAATCGATCGATTCCTATTCACCAAATTCTTCTGAGAAAATGAACTTCTGATGAATTTAGAAATTCTGGATGGACTAACTATCGAAGAAGATGATGCAGAATGTCAAATAATGTGCGAAAATGTCGACAATGCAAATGCGAATTCAGTAAAAAAAGAATTCTTTGACATTTCATATAGTTTGCGAATTCATAGGATGCACATGCGATATCAGTAAAAAGTTATGTATTCTATGAGATTTCATATAGTTTGCGAATTCATGAAAATGCACATGCGATTTCAAAACTTTTCAAAAAACTCTTCGTATAGTGTGCGATTTCAGATAATTTACACATGCGATATCATAAAAAAGGATATTTGAATGTTTGGTTTCTTACAGTTTGCGAATTTGTTTCGAATCAAGTGCGATTTTGAATAAAGAACACTGCAAAAAAAAATTTAAAAATACTTTGTAATAAAAATGCAAAAAAAAAACTAAAAACTAAAAATAATATTATTTTATATAAAAAAAACTTAATTTATTAACGATGTGACTATAATTTGACATGTAATGATGAATTTTATAATAAATACTACTAAACTTACCACCCTACCTATATAATAAATTTACTATATTAATATAAAAAACCTTGATAACTACCTTCCATATTAAGACATAGAAGACCAAATAAAACACACACAAAAACACAGACCAAACAAAAATGGCATCTGAAGATATAGAAAAAATCAAAAACATTGCAATCAAAGAGCTATTGTCAACTCGCACGTTGACAGAAATAAGCACTGATGTCACCTCTTCTCATCTGGTTCTTGATGTGCAGGGCAAAATCCTTGAACAAATCAAGAACAATCAAGCAGTATGGGAAAAGCTACTTCAAGAACCACCAACAAGCTTCAGAGACAAAGCTTTGGATCACATAAAAGAGCAATCTCGAGCTGATGACTTAGCCTTCTCTTTCCTGACAGATGCTCTAAACACTGTGAAGGAGAAGATGGAGTTCAGCTCTAATGAACGTGACAAAATCTTTGCTTCAAGTAACTAAATTTCTGTTTAATCGTTTTATGGTTGTAGTTGTGTTTGACAATAACAACTATTTTGTATTTTCGATATATGTTTTGAACAAATCTTATGCTTTATTATAATTTAAAATCGCATGAATGAATTAGAGATCTTTGAACAAATCTTATGCTTTATTATAATCCAAAATCGCATGTATTAAAAGAGAAATCGCATGTGAAAAATGATATAAACTAAATATAAACTTATGCATATAAAATCGCAAGTTTATACTACTAAAATCGCATGTGAAAAATGATATACACAAATGAATATAAAATCGCATGTGTTTCGTATAAATTCGCATTTACATTTAAAAATGCATTACTCATCCTCGTCATCTTCATCTCCAGACACCTCTTCCCACTGATCTTCTTCTTCTTCAGATCCATCATCATCACTACTGTAATCTTCAAAGTCATCTTCCTCTTCGTTGTCTTCACCCTCATTGTCTTTGTCTCTCACACCATCTTCAATCTGGACACCCTTCATCTTCTTTTTTCCCTGTTTACCTTGTTGTTTGGCTTTAAGCTCACCGCAAGTCCGAATGTCATGACCATTTTCATTGCATACGCTACATGTCCTTGACCTTTTCCCTTTGCGGCTGATCATTTGTTCCTTCTTAGATTTAATCCTTCTATGCGAGCCGCGGCCTTTGTTTCTTATACCAGCCGGCACACGAACAGTAGGGGGAGCATTAGTTACTGGTTGTTAATAACCAATCAACTTTGAAAATCGGTCAAATTTTGGATCAAGTTGCTTGGTTATGCGACTCTGATCAACTCTCTCTTTAAGCTGCATCATTTGATCCCTCACTAAGACAAGTTGATCAAGGTCGGAAATCAAATTGCTAACCAAATACTCCCCTGTGTGGATGATTTCACGAGCAATCCGTTTAGCCTTGTGTTGCACATCCTTACCACCAATATTTAGATTGTACTTCACATTTAACTCATTGGGCACCACATCCTTTGTCCATCTCTTCGTAGCATATTTGTTTGGAATTTCTTTAACACCAAACATCTTGAAAAGAAAATATATGTGTTTGCATAGCAGCCCATACTGCTCAAAACGCAAATAGCTACGCTGTGCAGTTACATCATTTTCAAGATTCTTGAACCACACCTATCAAATAACCAAAATAAAAAAAAAATAATAAAATTTAAAATCGCAAGTATAAATATAACAATTTCGCATGTCTAAACAATCATGCAAGTGAATAAAATTAATATCGCATGTGCAACATAACAATTTCGCATGTCTAAAAAATTATGTAAAAAAAAACTAAAATCGCATATGTAATGTACCAAATTTGCATATTTAAAAAACATGTAAAATACCTCCAATAAACCATCTCCATGTGCTTTAAAGTCCTTCAACAATATTCTGATACGTGGACCTTCGACTTTGGTGTCCATCGGCAAACATTCGGAAATTGTTCGATGTATCTCTAATTGCTGATAAAAAAATATAGACCTGGTGTAGATCTTAGCAACATCTTTTTCCAATGTAGTTTGACTCCAATCAGCCGGCTCAGTATATCTTGAAATATGATCATTTTTTTCTATGATTGAACCTTTGTACATCCACTGCACCATCAAAATGATTCATAAACTCTACAAGTGTGAGTTGTGAATTAGCAACCTGACAAAAAAAATGGTTCTCACTCTCTGATCTTGAAGTTGTTCTCATAAGACCTGACATTGGCTCGTGCCGGTAAAAAGCCGGAATCCACATGGATCTCATCCCAAACATATCATCAATCCATTTGTTTTCACTAAGACCGAACTCAATCATCACCAACTTCTACTGTCTCTCGAATTCTTCGGGCTCAATCTAATCAGTCCAAACAATGTCGCACATCCTCCTTTTAAACTCATCATTATTGCACAACTCGTGTCCAACCTTTAACAATAAATGCATTTTATATCAGTCTATTACAAAAAAACTATAATAATAAGAAATAACACCAACAAAACACAAAAATATTGCATGCTATACCTTATCTGCCACTTTTTTCATTATGTGCCACATACACAATCTGTGTCTGCTAATAGGGAAAACCTCCTCAATAGCCTGTTTCATAGCAGGGTCTTGATCCGTCACTACAACATTAGGCTGCCGACCAAATGACTTCAAAAATGAATTCAGAAGCCATTTATATGATTCAATACTCTCTGATGCCAACAACCCAGCTGAGAGTGTTACATTACGACAGTGGTTGTCAATGCCTGTGAACGGAACAAACACCATCTTGTACCTGAACAACACATGCGAAATCACGTTTATTATATGCGAATTACGAAAAATCATATGCGAAACCAGGAAAAAGGCATGCGATATATTCAACACCACTCTGTTGTCTACACATGCGATATTGAACACTCATTATCAAACAAACATGCGAAAATCAGTAACAAAACATGTTTGTCTTTGAAACACTTACCTGTTCGTCTTGAAGGTTGCATCGAACGATATCACATCGCCAAATTCCATATAGTTAAGTTTGCATAAACCATCAGCCCAGAACAAACCAGTTAACCGTTTGCCATCATCAAGAGAGTATTTAAACGAAAAATCAGCTAAATATTTTTTTTGTCAGACATCCTATTTATTACCATGTCAGCGTCATACTCTCCTATATAGCTGTTTATTCGCTTCCTAAAATTTTTGCAATCATCAACCGTAGCACCAACGTTCTCGAAACCACCATAACGTTTCCTCATTATATGGAAAGCTTTGACAGGACCAAGGTTTAAAGTGCCTAGTTCCCATACCATCTCCTCTTGGACATCTGACAATTGTCTGTAAGCTGGGAGCATGTGAATGTCATTTTGACATACAAACTTATGATTATGACCATCAACAAATCTCTTTACTGTATATAATCTACCATCCACAGTGCAAATCATAAGTTGAGCTTTGCATCCGGTTCTAATAGTCCCCCTGTTCCTTGTTTTGAATTGCTTTTTTGACTTCGAATGATCATCAATACACAGAGGCTTATGTGCCTCTTTAGAACAAACAAAATACTTACTTTTGATTATACCACCACTGCATACTTCACCACCTTTCCGAATAGAAAAACCAGCTAACTTAGCATATGATTGATAAAACGCATATGCTTGTTCAATAGAGATAAATTGCATTCCAACAAGAGGTGTAGCTGATGCCTGAACCTCCGGGGTGTAAACCCTTTCATCTACATGAATCAAAAATAAAAAACGTAAAACGTCATATAAACCACATGCGAATTGTCTGATCAAAAACATGCGAAATGATGATATTGATTAATCTGAATTACATATGCGATTTATTACATAGTAACATGTGAAATTGCAAAAAAAAAAAAAAAATCAAATGCGAATTGTAAGAGTAATAACATGCGAAGTTATACATGTTGCTTTTCAAAAATACAAAAGTGTAATCAAAACATTCAAACTACAAAAACAGCTACAACAATGCTACGATTAAACGAAAAACAATTATACGAACAATTTAGATATCTGAATTAACATAATTACCAATAGAAAACTCGTTTGCAGCACTTGAACTTGAAATTGGAATTGGAATTGGATTTGCAGGTCGCGGATTTAAAACATCCTCAATCGAAACCCTCTGATAAGCAGATAATTGAGCATGATCACCGATCAGTCGATTTTCTTCAAAATCAACTTCTGTTCGTCCAGTGCTATTCTGTGGATCCATCGAAATAGACAAGTTGAATGAAACCCTAACACATAAGAACGGAAACTGCAAATTGTGAATTATGGAAAATTTGAAACTGATTTGAATAATAATTACCGGGATATCAGTGTAACGAACTTCTCGCTGAATGAATGAAGAGACGAATTTGCCCTCTGGTGATTAGGTTAATTGTCTGATTTAACCTTATTAAACCGAAATAAATCAGGACACGTGTACGGCTCACAATATAGCGTATATAATGTAGGATAACCATATTTGTACCATACTCTTTACCTATATATATATAGGGAGGGGCTCATGCGATAACTCCATTTATTGTGAGAACCGCGAGAACCAATGTGAACACAACCTAAAATAGCTAAAAAAAAACCTAACCCCCCCAAAACCTAACCCCCCCCCCAAGCTAAAATGCTAAAAACTAAACCCCCAAAAAACCTAAAAAAATCTAAAAAAAATTTCCAAAAAAATCTAAAAAAATCTAAAATTTTTTTTTTTAATATTTTTTATGCTCAAATCGCTACTTTTAGTGGCAAAAAAAAATTTAATTTTTTTTTTGCTTCGAAAAGTAGCAATTTTTATATAAAAAATATTAAAAAAAATTTTTTTTGTGTGATTTTTAGCTATTTTTAGGCATTTTTGGTTGTGTTCACATTGATTCTCGCGGTTCTCGTAATAAGAGGTGGTTCTCGCATGATCTTCTCCCTATATATATATATATATAGGGAGCCGCTAGAATGAAAACCACCTCGAGTTGTAAGGACCGCGAGAACTACACCCCATGGAGGGGCGTTCGCCGCGATTTTTTTTTACAAGTAGATGTGTGCATTATAAACACGGCCGTAAAAAATCACGGCGAACGCCCCTCCGTGGGGTGTAGTTTTTTACACCTCAAGTTTGGTGAAAAAAAAAGAAAAAAGAAAAAAATTAAAAAACACCAAACTTGAGGTGTAAAAAACTACACCCCACGGAGGGGCGTTCGCCATGATTTTTTACGGCCGTGTTTATAATGCACACATCTACTTGTAAAAAAAAAAAATCGCGGCGAACGCCCCTCCGTGGGGTGTAGTTCTCGCGGTTCTTACAACTCGGGGTGGTTTTCATTCTAGCGATCCCCTATATATATATATATATATATATATATATATATATATATATATATATATATGTAAGAGACCGCTAAAATGAAAACCACCTTTAGTTGTAAGAACTGCGGAACCACTTTCTGGCCATTAGATTTTCAAAATGGATGGTTGAGATTAAAAGTAGTTAAAAGTAATATTAAATTCGTTTTGTCTTATTATGTTTTTAATATTTTAATCTAAAAGGTTATTTAAGTAATTTTGTTTTTTTTTGTCTTATTAGTTTTATTATTTTTTAATACATTTTTGTCCCTGTTGCATTAAATGTTTTTTTTTTCTAAAATCAGATTTTTTTTATTAAACAACATATTGAAATCAGATTTTTTGATAAAAAAATTTTACGTGCGTTTTTTTACGACCCATTTTTTACGAGCGTTTTTTTTTACGACCCGTTTTACGCTCCATTTTTTCACGCCATTTTTTGCAACCGGGTATTTAAGTGCCGTTTTTTATGGCCGGTTTTACGCACCGTTTTTTGACGCGCCGTTTTTTACGTCACGATTTTTCAAGCCGTTTTTACGCCTCATTTTTTACGTCCCGTTTTTACGCTCCGTTTATACGGATCATTTTACGCGCCGTTTTTTTTACGCCCCGTTTTTGTGACCGGGTTCTTTTACGCCCCGTTTTTTTAATGCGCCGTTTTTTACGCGATTTTTTACGTTTTACAATTTACATAAAAAAGTTTTACGTTTTACATTAAAAAGTTTACGTTTTGCTTTTAAAAATTTACGTTTTACGTTTAAAACTTTACGTTTTACGTTAAAAAGTTTACGTTTTACATTAAAAAAAGTTACGTTTACATTAAAAAGTTTACGTTTTACGTTTTTTTTAACGCGACATTTTTACACGTTTTTTTACACGCCGTTTTTTACACGTCGTTTTAACGCGCCGTTTTTTTGACGTTTTTTTAACGCTTCGTTTTTTACACTTTTTACGTTTTACGTTAAACTTTTTAATCTTTTTACGTTTTATGTTTTACGTTAAACTTTTTACGTTTTACGTAAAACTTTTTACCTTTTACGTTTTACTTAAAACTTTTTACGTTTTACGTTTTTACGTTTTACGTTTTTACATTTTACGTTAAAAAGTTTACGGTTTAACTTTTTTTTTACGAAAACTTTTTTACGCAAAAACGAACGCACCCAGAAGTCGCAAACTTGGGAGGTGTCTCAGATATATTGTTATCATCATCGACTAGGGGGAGGGGGATAAAAAACCAAAAAGATCAAAACAAAGTGTATCTCGAAAAAAACGGGGTTTGGCTCAGATTATCCGATAATCAAAAGGCTGCAAAGTGTGGGGTTGCAAGTTCAAAAAACCTGCCATCCGTCGTCCTTGCCGCGCCATCGTCATCAAAATCTACGTTTTTTTTTTTGCATCATCGCCACCCAATCGATCGTATCAAAACCCACAGATTCAAAGAACACAAATCAAATCCAGCAACAATAACAACCAAACATGTTGTGCATACCCAAAATCACAAATCAAAGAAAACCCAGAAACAATAACAACCAAACATGTTGTACATACCCAAAATCAAATCAAATGAAACCCCAACAACAATAACAACCAAACATCAATTTACAAGTTCTAACAGATCAAACAAACATCATAACCCCAGATGGAACATCAAACCACACAAAGATCCAGAAATCAAACAAGATTAAAAAAATCAAACCAAAACTCAAACCTGCATCCGGCTTCACCGGCTCAGCCACCAACTGTGCGACAGCGGCATCCATCGGTGACGGTGACCGGGAAGGCGTCTTACGGATCCGAACAAAAATCATCACTAAATGACAACAGTTGATGTTGCTGCTCCGCCATACTTGTGGTCGCCCCCGATTTTGCTGCTCCGCCGCCGCCGATGTTGCTGCTCCGTCGCTGACGATGTTCATGCTCCGCGGGACTTGTGGCCGGAGAAGGAAGGTGTACATGGGGGGAGGGGGCCGGAGAAGGAGGGTGTGTGGTGGTTATTTTGAGTTTTGAATTTGGTTTTTTCTTGTGCAGAAATTTTCGAATAAGAAGATGAGATATGGTGGAAGCATTTCTAGAGAGAGAGATGAGAGATAAAATGATGTTACTGACAAATGAAAATGAAAGAGGAGAGAGGAGGGGAGTTTAAATGAAGAGAGAGAATAAGGGATTTGACATTTGAGGTAAAAGACCAAAATACCCTTTTAGTTGGCATAATCTTATTGGTTGATAATGGTTCCCGCGGTTCTTACAACTGGAGGTGGTTTCTATTTTAGCGGCTCCATATATATATATATATATATATATATATATATATATATATATATATATATATATATAGGATTAGGTTCAAGAGTGAACACTGGTGTAGCTTGCGAACTGAGTGAACCAATCCTGGCCATACACGTGTGTAGATCAATGGCCAGGATTTGATGTTGAAATACACTAGTGTATTTTACGATTTGATGATGAGATCCTGGCCATACACGTGTGTAGATCAATGGCCAGGATTTGTTCACTCAGTTCGCAAATACACTAGTGTTCACTCTAGAACCTTACCCTATATATATATATATATATATATATATATATATATATATATATATATATATATATATATATATATATATGGTAAGGATAGTGTAAAAAGGGCCTAAAGTATGAGAAGTGTATTATAACACTATATATAATACTATATAACACCATATAAACACCGTATAACAATATGTAACACCATATAATACCATATAACACTATGTAACATTATATAACATTATATACCAAGTATAACACTATACATCTATCATAGACATGCTATCAGACAAACTATAGTGTTATATTTGTTATATAATGTTATATAATGTTACATAGTGTTATATGGTATTATATGGTGTTACATATTGTTATACGGTGTTTATATGGTGTTATATAGTATTATATATAGTGTTATAATACACTTCTCACACTTGAGCACTTTTTACAGGATCCTCTACCTATATATATATATATATATATATATATATATATATATATATATATATATATATATTTATAAACATGTTAAATAAAAATTATATAAACGTTAGAATTGTTAAGACTCGTGAGCCAACTCGAACTCCATAAGTGACGGTTAAAGCTCGTTTAGTAAACCATATTATATTTAGGCTTAAGCTTGGTTAAGCTCAGCTCAACTAAAAGCTTGTTTAAAGTCGACTTGAATTAAAGTTTTAACGAGCCAACCTAAAGCACCCACCCCTAATCTGAGCTAATCGACAAAACACTCAAAACAACGAAAAACAAATTGGAGAAAATCAAGATGAGTTACAATTCATCGACTTTAATCAAATTAGTTGTAGCCCAGGAAAAGCCATCAGCCCAAAAAAGAATCATGGTAAACAAATGGAAGTCAACGGCTTGGGCTGGTGAGTAGCGGCCCAGGATGGAAATTAAAAGAAGCAGGCCTGGGCCAGAAACCTTGCTTTAGTTAATTAGAACCAAAATCTCATACATAATAAAAAGGGAGTTTTGTTTAGTTAATTCAAACGAAGAATATTGTAATGATAAGGTAGATTTTGTAGGTATCTTATTTCAATTCCTGGATTGCTTTTGAAATCGTATACATAGCTCTTCTAGAAAAAAAAAAGCAATATTGTTTGTATATGAAATCAATAATCGAAAAAAGTGTTCTACGCAAAGAACGAGGTGTTCTTTTATGTGGAAATGTAGTGTAATTCCGTGTTTTAGAGACTTTATCATACCAGACGAGCCCTTTATATAGGGGTCGAACCATTACAATGGTTCCATCGATCATTGCATCCTTTCGTAAAGAGGTATGATAGTTGGTGTTCAACCGCAATAATTACATCAGGAAATAACCTAGAAGAAACTCCATTACAAAGTTACTATTGTTAAGCGCTTGCCACGTATGACTCATTCCCAATAACCGGCTATAGAGCTTATGTTGCCACTCTTCGATAGTAGCATACTATTGAGATTATTGCTACTGATAAGTTTGCAACTAATATAAGCTACCATTGACAATCAGTAGTAACTTACCATTGATAAGCAATTAATAGCGAAGATCATTTTCCATGTAACTTTTTATTATCCATCAGTGGCAGACCTAGAAATTTTTTCATGGGGGTGCGGAACATTTTTATAAATTTAGGCCCCAAGGTATATAAGTAAAAAAATCGGTTCGTATTGGGTCGGTTCGAGTCGGGTCGGGTCATGTAAAATATGATTCGATCGGCTTGCGATCATAAGGATCCGAAGGAAGAGTATCCACATCAACGAATTTGGAAGATGTATCAACTTTCCTCTTGAGAAATCGTGTCATAACGTCCCTACTCATGGTTCCTATCGGCTATCACAAACAAATTGATGTATAAGTTCAGGGCTTCATAACATATTACATAATGTATCAAGTATTCAAGCCCTAGAAATCAAAATGTAAATCACACTAAAAAACATCTAATCATCATATACACCATTAAAAAAAACAACAACATCAGGTCTGATCGTATATAACCCACCAAAACAGACAAAATATCATCATCATCGCTAACAAAATATACATATATAACCCACCACAAAATAACATATCGAAGCACACATGTCTCCAGCCATAAAAAATTCACTTCTGGTGGCTACCGGTTCCGTCACACCCCACCAAAAATCAACCAAAAATCATCAAAAATCAACCAAAAATTCACTTGTCGCTGATGTTCTGATCGCTGGCGTGCGTGCTGGGATGACAGGCGGGAGAGAATATGTAAGGGTTTTGGGCTTGTTTATTTTATTTTAGTTTGAAATATTGTTGATTTGTTGGGTTTGTTTATTGGGCTAAGACTTAGTAGTGGGCTAGTTAAAGGTATTCGGTATTTGGGTTTAGTTATTTAGGTATTAAAAGTTATATAATTTAGGTAGTGTTTTTTTTTTTAAAATAAGAGTTTACTAAAAAAATTTAAAATATAAATTGATAACACTTTTTACCTAAGGGGTGCGGACGGAAAATTCCAAGGGGTGCGGACGGGATTTTCGACGGAACTTTGCACTAAATTTTTTTTCCCGGAGGTGCGCCCGCCCACCTTGGGCTAGCCTTAAGTCCGCCCTTGTTATCCATGCAAATCTAAAGCAATTTCTAGTGTAAAACTAAGAAGAAAAACAAAATTCATTTTAGAGTAAAAATTGTCTGAATAATCCTTGTGGTTTGTTATAATTTCACCCAGAATCCCAATCTTTCTAAAATTATAGCCTTGTTCCCTAACGTTTAACGCTTGTTTCACGGATAGTCCCTAACGTAGACAGGAGTTAGTTTTTGGTGTTACGTGGAT
Source organism: Helianthus annuus (assembly GCF_002127325.2). Taxonomy (NCBI): domain Eukaryota; kingdom Viridiplantae; phylum Streptophyta; class Magnoliopsida; order Asterales; family Asteraceae; genus Helianthus; species Helianthus annuus. The sequence continues at coordinate 150,807,798 of NC_035434.2, read as the reverse complement.
GTGAATTAACTAAAATGCCCTTACTATAAAAACATTACAAAAATCTAATTTATTATTTAAAAATTCAAGTGGGCTCCACCATTATTATTTAATAATAAAAACCTAACCCCACATGCGATAACCGCCTCACCCTGTCATCACTCTCCTCAAACCGAGCTGTCAATCGCAACCACCCCCACTGTAAACCACCAATTTTGTTTTTATCGATTGGTCGTTGTATTTTTTTCCGACAAGAAAGCATGTTAGTTTGACGAAAACAGAGGGAGAGAGAGGGGATTGACTGAGAGGGATGGGGTCAGATTAATTAAGCAAATATGGGGGTGGGGGGGGGGGATGAAATAGCAGTGGTTTCAGAACATGGTGGTGGTGGAGTTAGAGTGACGAAGAAAAGGGTGGTGGGCCCCTCTTAATTATATTTCTTTTTATGTTATTGTTTTTAGTGATAAGGACATTTTAGTCAATTCATATTCAATTAACACCAAAAACTAACTCACATCAATATTAGGGATTATCCGAGAAACAAATGTACAAACATTAAGGAACAAGGTTGTAATTTTAATAAGGTAAGAACTATATATGAAATTTTAACAAACCACAAGTACTATCCAACCATCTCTCTTCATTTTAAGTGATAAGTTTGCAACTAAGTTAGAAACACCCCCACTGTCCAGCCCCAGGACCTACGCCAAGGGGTTAGAGCCCCTTTGTGTTATGAACGCAATTGGCCCAACCCAAATAGACACCACCAGGCCCAATCCAGTGTTAGTAAAAGGCCCACGTATTTGTGAAGGAGCAACGTAGTTATAAGCACGATGACAACAAGAATTGGGGATATGAATGAGTATTATAGAATGTTTGGTTTCTTCTTCCCATCTCCTACTCTGTGTGAACTCAAAGCTTCTCATCTCTCTCTCTATCAGTTATCTTGTATTACTTTGGATCCTTATTTGTAATCGATCAGAGAATTAATAGAAACCTATCCAATTTCATACCTTATTTATATTACCTGTTGAGTTGTGAAATAATGATTCACAACACTTTGGAACCCCACGTAATTTAGGTATATTAATAATAATTTTTGGTTTCTCAAATAATTTGATGACACTAAAATGACAAACATCTTTTATTTTTTATGATTCTTTAAATCTTCATTATCATAACTGAGATTAGGGTTGATATTATGAAAATTAGTCAATTCAAACGTATAATCGCTTGCTAACCTAAACTTATTTATAATTGGTTGATGCATGAAATTTTTTATTGTGTTTATATATTTACTTCTTGTTATGTTTGAAAGACGAGCCATGATAGAAAGACAGTTGCTTTAGTTCCAGTTTCTAACATTAGATAACTTAATTGGGGAAATCACCAATAATGAATTAAGCTATATGGGTTGTGGTGAGACTATGGGGTGTGGAGGAGTCCTATCTTTTGAGAATGGTCCTACACGTCACCTTTCACGTCAACACCAAAGGAGGATGCCCCTCCTCTAAGGATGGACCAAGGGTGTGGAGGATGGGTCTTTTTAATTTTTTTTAATTTTTGCAAGTAAAATAAGCATTATATATAAAAGTAAAATCAATTTAAACTCTAAAATTAATATTGATTCTTACATTACATTAAAAAACAACCTAAATAAAAAAAACATAATTAAAAATTACTTTTTTCGTTTGGCGTGTCGTCATTGGGTTCGTTTTGTGCGTTATTCCAAATGTATTTCACCAAGTCCGCTTGAAAGTTTTGATGTGTGTACTCGTTATGTAAGGAGAACCTGTTTAGATCTTGTTATTCTACACTTACCGTAACAGAATTCCCGTTAGGCTCATTTTCGTCGTACTCATAAGTTGCTCTACCGTCGTCTTCGATGATCATGTTATGCAGCAAGATACAAGTATACATACAGTATCGCAAGTTCTATGGTGTAAAGGCACGTGCTGGATGTTTAAGGATATGCCCTTTTTTGTAGAACCCTAAAACACCATTCAGTGTCTTTTCTTGCCGCCTCTTGAAACTTGGCAAATTTCTTTCTCTTATCGTCTGTTGGGTGTGGTATAGTTTTAACGATTGTAGAGTAGGTTGGGTATATTCCATCAGCAAGATAGTAATCGCGCCTGTATTCCACCCCCGAAACCGAAAAATTGGTGTTTGGACCAGTTCCCATTATGACATCGTTAAAGATCTCTGATTGCTAGATGACGTTAAGGTCCTTAAGCGAACCGGGAACACCGATAAAAGCATGCCAAATCCACAGATCTTGTGACGCAACAGCCTCTAGTATTACAGTTGGATATCCATGATCGCCTCGCGTAAATTGACCTCGCCATGCAGTAGCGCAGTTCTGCCACGACCAGTGCATGCAATCAATGCTCCCGAGCATTCAGGGAAAACCATGCCTTTCTTCGTGTGCTTGATATAATTTCTGGATGTCATTTGCGTTTGGTTTCCGCAAATATTTCTTGCTATAGAGCTTCACCACCCATTCGCAAAACTTGTACACACATTCTCGTGCAGTTCTTTCAGACATCCTTAAATACTCGTCCAACGAATCGGGTGTCGTCCCATATGCCAGTTGGCGGATGGCCGTTGTGCATCTGTGTAAAGTGGTAAATCCCCTTTTGCCTCAAGCATCTATCGTAATATAAAAAACGGATCAGACCACGACAAGTCATCTGCTATACGTAAGAACAGTCGACGACTCATTTGGAACCGCCTAAACATCGCGGCCGTGTACACGGGTTCATCGGCAAATTAATCGGCCCCTAATCTATCATGGACACCTACACGTGAAAAATAATATAACTAAATTATTAACACCGAAAAACAAAATAACTAAATTATTAACACCGAAAAATAATATAACCTTCTCGGTCTCAGTTTATGGTGGCTTGCGTAGTTCACGGTTGTGACGTGGTCTCTTCATCTTTTTCTTCCTCGATGATCATTTGTGCTGCCTGCATTACGGCGTTTGCAAAAAACAAATCGCCCTCACCTAAAGATGACGAACACCACGATGAAGAAGACATGGCTAAAACTTTATAAAATTTAAAGAAGTGTATAAAAAGTGAGAGAGATTGGAAAGATTTGGTTTGAAATAGGGAATAAATGGTATATATTTATAAAGAAAAATAATTTTTTAAGTAACTAGCTGTTATAACGGCTATATTTTTTATTTTGGGGGAGCGGCTTTGGTGTCTTGAGGGCGATGATGAAGACGGGGACGCCCCTAGGGGGCGGTGTGCAGGCACGATACCGCACCAAGCCGGCCCTAGGTCGTCCCCCACACCACTTAGTCGGACAAACGCAATGCAATTATTAAAATAAAGTATATTTACTAGATTAGACTGTTAAGTTTCATTACGAGTTATAGAAGTTGCATTAATCATATAGCAACCCCGATTAAGATCATTTGGTTTTTGGCTTGTGTTTTTATGTATGGTTTGTTTCTTGTTCCCTAGTATAATTTACAATTTAATTTATCGTTATTTTGATTCAAATTCATTAAATCTTTGAGTATGTTTTGATTCTAGAATATGATAAATCGGGTAATATTAACCATACACCTACTTTCATTAACTATCTACTTTATTTGGCTTTTCGAAAGACTAGACAACGATCACCACATACACCACTCGTATATTGATAGTCAAACCGGAGTAGCCGAGGTCCGAGGAGGCAAAAGTCGGGATTGCAAGTTAGAGTTAGTCAGTTGGATACTTAGAAATGGAAACTCAATGAGGGATACACAATACGGTGCTAACAAGCCTTCCATTGTACTTCCTCTCTATGTTCGAGGCTTCATCCAAAGTTATTAAGTCTCTGGATGGAATTAGAAAGAAATTTTTATAGGGTGGCGGGTTATCCAACAACAAAATCAGCTAGGTTCGTTATTAGGAGAAAATTCTTAAGCCAAAAAATAAAGGTGGGTTGGGTGTGAACTGTCTGAAAACAATATACCTGTCCGTACTTGCAAAATGGCATGGAGGGCCTTAAAAGAATCAGAAAAGCAATGGTGTGAGGTCGTCAAGTATGTGCATAATGTCTCGTTCAAGTTCAATTCTTTGGACGATCTTTTTAGGATCTCTCGGTCTGATGTATGGCGTCATATTAACTCTTCAGCCTCTAACCTTAGTAATATGGGTTCTAATTAAGGCCCTGTCATGAGGGTTTCGGTTGGAGAAGTTTCAGATATTAGGTTCTGGTCACATCCTTGGTTTGGGGTCACTCCACTTCAGCATCTTTTCCTAAATCTCTATATCAATGAGAAGGTTTAGAGATGTACAATATCACAACGGCTGGCAATCAATAATGGTTTGTCTCAACTTTCAACTGGGTCTGGAAATTGGCTAAAGCGGCTAGGCGTTACTCTTATGAAATCGCTGAATTGCAGTCCCTTATTCAATCATATCAGATTGGTTCTGGAGCGGATAAATGGGCTTGGCATAAAGAATCAAATGGGGTTTTTGTCACACCCTGACTTTTGCGGAAGCGTGATTATGTGTGACTTGCTTAATATCATTGCATTCAACCCTAACAAACAGCTATATGATAAAACCAAGATGTTCATCCATAATTAAGTTTCAAAATGATACAACCATCATTGTTTAATAGAAAATTCGAGACTTTAAATTCATATTACAAACCATCCAAATTGTTTAAAGTTCCATAAGGACTTGACAAAAGACACTATTAAAAGCTAGGCTTTGAACTATGTATCTAATCCAGGATAAGATACACAATCAAAACCCTTCGACACAGGATGACATCTTTTATTTCAGACAATACTTGAAAACTTCCAACGCCCACCAGATCCATTTCAATTTCCTGAAATACATATAGTTTGAAAACATCAACAAAAGTTGAGCGAGTTCATGTGTTTTGTATGTGTGCTCGAATAAACTTTGTAATCATTGTAAGTATGTATGCATTTGTAAAACCCCGGTATGAAAGCAAACAAGGAAACAGATCAATTAATGGTTTGCAAGGCCATTAATATGTGTGACGTTATGCAGGAAGGCTCAATCCTAGCGGATTTTGTATCGGGCTTCCGGCTGGAAGACAAAGTCACCTCATGGGCCAAATCCCGGTCCTCATGGGTTGGGCTCACAACACCCAAATAGATCTATCACTCATGTCCCTCGGTCCTACTACGATGATTAGTGGTCTTAAGCGTTGTACCACCACTCACATGATCTAACAGTTCATTCCTTAGCTAACCATACCATATGTAATCGTTTGTAAACAATTTGTAACATGTACTTCACCCCCGAAGTTATAAAACCGAAAACAGTTAAAATAAAAGGGGGACATGAACTCACAGTCTTGCGTCTCGAATCCGATGTAACTCAAAGCGGCTACTTGTTCACACGACTACCTACAAATGTACTATGGTTTATTAGACGGATAGGTAGTGCCTTGACTTTTAGTCTTAATTAGTATCTTTGAGTTACGTTTCCTTGTGTATTAATATTATCCCAATGTGTATAATTATTTGTTAAAATAATAAATATTTTAACTTAAATTATGTTTATTAATTGTTGGAATATTAGTTAAAATAATATATTTTAACTTGCCACATAATGTATTTGCACATGTATAACTTCCCCAAGGATGGGTGTATTCATACTCGTATTCTTAAACTTGTATATTTTTGCCAAGTATCGGTGGTGTATTCTGGTGTATTTATATGTACGAGAATACGTATCCTTATTGTGTTTATTCTTAATTTTCGTATTTATTTTTCTGGAATAATATTTCTAATAAAAATTCACCAATATATATTCTTAAAATATATATTTTTAAGAAATCATTTATAGAACTTCATCTATACCTCTTCTGGGCAAAAATATTTATATTTTCATATAAACCTCAAAAATAATATATTTTCAAGATTATTTAGAAAATATTTATAAATCCATTTTTCACCCATAAATAATATATTCTAAGTTTATTTAAGAAAATATATATTTTCTCCAAAAATAATATATTTTCTAGTAATTCAAGAAAACATATATATTTTTCTTTCCCAAAAATAATATGATTTCTTCTTGTCAAAAATACGATATAATTTTGTAATAATTGTAAAAATCATATTTTTGTTCTCTTGTTGTCCAAAATACCGTTTACCAAAATATACTCATGAATTTATTTCCGGAATATTTATGTAAGTTATATTCCTTGTTCGGTTTCTCAAATTTTAGGTATAAATTATGTATTTATTTCTTGGAATTTTGGTAATATTTGGTGTTATAATTTTTGGTATTTTGGTGAGTTATATCATTTCAAGTCCTAAAATAATATAACTAATACACATAATATACAATTAATCACACACATTGTGACATCTAAATATATATTTTCCTAAATACATATTTAGTCATTTTTATTTATCAAAACCATCCTCCAATATTTATAATTTTGTAACAAAAATTATGGCAATTTTTATATGAAAAATTATGGTTAAAATATACTTGTTAACACTTGTTTAAAAATATTTTTCTAAGTGTTTAATTTCTAGAAAAATTTTGCCATAGTTTCCCCTTAAAAATTGAGGTTTCCATGCTTTCAAAGCATACCATTTTCTTTTATAAATCATCGCAATCAACAACAAATCAAGCAATACTTACCAAGTTCCAAAATCAAGCATTTTACACTACTTCATGAACTTGAAAATTTATAAAAATTTGTAGTAACTTAGTAGAGTGTTTAGTAAGCTTAGTTACCCTTTAAAGTGTGGTTGTTTATTTAAAAACATCATTCTTGAAGATTTTAGATGTTTACAACTTGTAAAATGATTTTCTAAAAATGTTTCTTCTTGAATTTTTCTTGGTAATAATATGTTTCTACACTTGATTAACCACTAAAAATGTAGTTAGTTTCTTTAAGAACCAAGTTTATGTAAATCTTGTATTTTAACTTAGTTTCTTGAGAAATTATTTTTGAAATCATATATTTACAAGACTTACATTACACTTTGATCATTATTATTCAAGAAAAACATTTAACCTTTCAAGTTCATGTTTCACATAAGGATGATCATCTTGATTTATAACATAATCATCCTCTCATCTTTCTAGATCATGTCTTTAATCACACTCTAGCAAGTTCATATGATGTTTAACATCATTAACACAAACAATCAACAATCAAGAAGCATAATAACACTTAAACAACATGATTCATGGTGATTTTAGTCTTATGTTAAAGATTATGTTCTTGATCTTTAGTGTTCTTCATGATTAGTTACTTGTATCATCTTTTAACCAACTAAAAAAGATGTAAAATGAGATTATGAAGGTCTTACTACTAGCACAAGGGATGAACACAAGATGAAGATGATGACAATCTTGGTGGTTAAAAGCTTGTGAGAGAGGTCCTTCCACTGTGACAACTCGAACTTTAGACTCGCTTTGTGTAACGCTATGTGCATATGTGAACTAAGTTATATGTTTGGATTTAATAAATGCTTTATTATTGTGTGCTTTGTGTATGTACGTATGTTAATAACTCGAATCGCACAACACTAGGTAACCAAACCGCACAACATACACAACACCCGCACAAGGCCGTTTGGGCCTCATTCTTGTACGCGGACCAATAGGGCAGCCCATGTAAGGGCCGGCCCACCCCTCTAAACCGTGTAAACACCTTAGGGACTTGGTTACTTTCTCATTTGTTACACAACACAAGAACACACACACACACCAAGAACCCTAGACGACTTCTCTCTCGTTGCTTGGAAACCGACGGCACAAGAACATCTCCATTCGGATCACTCTTGTTTCTTCTCTAATCCGGTTAGTACTTGATATGTTAGTTGTTATTTTGAATGTTGTTGATGAATCGGCTGTTATATGATGATGTTCTTGTGAGTATTGTTGCCATGCTTGATTTTGATGTTAATTGATAAGTGTTTTGTTAAATCGGCTCACATGTGCACCTTATATTAAATCGGATGTTACAATTAAGAACAACCGAATAGATGTTAAATCTGTTGTTATGATATGTAATTCGGATGGTGTGATGCTAATCGACTGCCATGTATTGGTTCGGGTTGTTAGATTGAGTATGAATGTTAATGATGTTCTTGTTGATTGTTGAATCAAGATTAGGGTTCATAGGAAATTCATAATAAAAACCCTTGTTTGATCTGATATTGTATAAGGTAGTAGATGTTAATTGATAGAATGATAAGTTTGGAAACAATTGATTGTTGTAACCGATTGCTTGAATTGTGGAATTTGTTCAACCATCGCACAAGACTCCTAGGCCGACCAAGGAGTCCAATCGCACAAACGGACCACACGCACAAGCTGGCCCAAACGCACAAGGGTCACGGGTCGCACAAACTGGTCCGATCACACAAGATGAACTAATCGCACAAGAGATTACCGGTCGCACAAGGCTCATTGGGCTTTATCGGCTGTAACGTTGTTAAGACTGTTGGGCCGAACAGCCCAAATGTCCAGGCGCACAAGCCCAAAGGCTAGTCGCACAACCCAGATCACTCGCACAAGCACACACCAAACGCACAAGTTGACTGTTACGTTATTTGGGCCGGACATGTGTTATTTGATTGTTTGGGCCGTGAATGTTCAAACTGTTTATGTGTATGATGGGCCGGGTATAGTTGGGCTTAGTCTTATAATCGCACAAGATGGTTGGGCTCGCACAAGCTCTTTGGCCCAACCATCCGAATCGCACAAGTGGTGTATTTAATGTGTTGACTGTTTACGTGCATACGTGTTTGCCATGATGTATACGTGCACTATTTGAACCGAACCTGACTTGTGTGGTAACCCTGTTAGGACGTGGTTGACCACCCTTAGTTCAAGAGTCTTTTATTTGTGTATCTGCCGAGCAAACCAAGGTGAGTTCACACAGCCAAGGCATGGGATTCCCGGGTTGGGAATTGGGTTGGATATGTTGATATTGAAAGAGTTACTCGTACTTACGCATTCACTAGACTATAGACCATCGTCCTCAGGATAGTCAGGACACGTTACGTAAAGCCTACGTAACCCAGTATTTGCCATTTGTCTTCCGGGTCGGGAGGACACGTTACGTAAAGCCTACGTAACCCAATACCTTCTACTGTCTTCCGGGTCGGAAGGACACGCTGCGTAAAGCCTACGTAGCCCCCACGCGTACCACTGTCCTCGGGGAAGGGCACGTCACGTAAAGCCTACGTGACCCAGTACGTATTCCTATTCTCGGTAAAGAAGAACACATGGTTGGAAGTTAGTCTAGTAAGTACCACTAATGAGAAGCCCTCATTAGTAAGGATAAACGTGGGAAGCCCCCACCGGTAATATAAACACAAGGTTTGGGAAGCCCCCACCTTTAGTACACACTAGTATGGGAAGCCCCCACTAGTTATACTTATGCACTATGTTATGAACTTACTTTCTGTGAACTCGCTCAACTAGTTTGTTGATTATTTGCTGCATGCCTTGCAGGACCTTAGGTATACTTGGGCTTGCACCAGAGGAGAAGCGGGCCGTTGTGGACAAGAACATGTGAATGCTTATTAAACATTTTTACATTCACACATTGATACTTATGTTTTGGGTTTTACATTTAATGCTTCCGCTACATATACAACGTTTGGTTTTGAACATCAGTCGTATCTACTATTATTATTAAATGCTATGTTTGATATGATTGATGGCTTGATCCTGGTCATGTCACGCCTCCAAGCGGTGGTACTCCGCGTGTGGATCTTGGGGGTGTGACAGATTGGTATCAGAGCCATTGGTTATAGAGAACTTGGTTTTAATATGGGAAAACGTTTTTATTAAAACCGGACTATAACCAGAACAGTGCTCTCAACGATCCACAACGACGCTTCGCTCCACGTGCAAGACTCGACATTCTAGGTAATAAGGTTTATGTTTATTGCCTGTTTGCTAGAACTGTTTAGAACTTTGCTCGCATTACGATTAGATACACACGATACTGTAGCATGAGGATCCCTACGTGCTTACACTTTTCTGTCATCGCCCTATTCGCGAACCATTCTTACTTACGCTACTTGTTACAATGAAGATCATGTCTGGACGAATCAACATGACACAAGCCCAGCTAGAGGCTCTCGTTCAAGCTCAAGTTGCTGCGGCAGTTGCAGCAGCTCAAGCAGGTAGTATATCCTGCAGTATAGGCACACACTAGGATCTTTAGATCCTACATTAACTCTCGTATTTAATCTCGTCCTATTCGTACACAATAGGTCAACACGCGCAGCAGCCTGTCTGCACTTTCAAGAACTTCATGGACTGTCGTCCAAATTCCTTCAGCGGCACCGAGGGGGCAGTGGGACTCCTCCATTGGTTTGAAAAGCTAGAATCAGTATTCGAAATGTGCGAGTGCCCTGAGGCTCGCAAGGTCAAGTTTGCCACTGGCACCTTGGAAGGAATCGCGCTAACCTGGTGGAACGCGCAGGTGCAAATTCTGGGGTTGGCAGCTGCTAACGCCACACCCTGGAACGATTTTAAGGAACTTATCAAGAGGGAGTATTGTACGCGTGAAGATATTCACAAGTTGGAAGACGAGCTGTATAATCTGAAAATGGTTGGGTCAGAGATCGAAGCGTATACTAAACGGTCGAATGAGCTGGCCGTATTGTGCCCAACTATGGTGGACCCTCCATACAAGCGCATTGAGATGTATCTCAAGGGATTGGCGCCAGAGATCCAGAGCCATGTTACCTCGGCTAATCTCGATAACATCCAGGAAATTCAACGCCTCGCTCATCGTATCACCGACCAGGCAGTGGATCAGAATAAACTGCCTAAGCGTGTCAACGCTACTGCTACAGTCACTCCTTCAGCTACTCCTGCTACTACTAGCGAAAGCAAAAGAAAATGGGATGGAGATTCCAGCAGGGGTTCAGCGACTGTTCAGCCACAAGCTCAGCAGCAGAAGATCGACCACTATCAGAGTCCCAGTCAGCAATCCTCTGGTGGTCACAGACAGAGGAGATATCAGGGAAGTCAGCCTAAGTGCCACAATTGCCACAGACATCACAATGGCCCGTGTAACAAGGGTCGTTGTCAGAGGTGTCTTAAGATGGGTCACGAGGCCAAAGACTGTAGGAGTCCACGGCCTGCGAATCAGAACCAGCAACCTCAACTGCCAGCTCCACAGAATCCACAGGACCAGCAGCAGCAGCCACAGCGTGGAAACCGGGGATGTTTCCAGTGTGGGGCTGAAGGTCATTACAAACGCGATTGCCCTCAGTTGAACCAGAATCGCAACAACAACAATCAGGGCAACGAGAATAACAACGGGGGAAACAACAACAACGGCAATGAAGCTCGTGGTCGTGCATTCGTACTAGGTCGAGGCGACGCAGTGAACGATCCCAACGTAGTTATGGGTAAGTTTCTCCTCGACAATATTTATGTTACTGTTTTGTTTGATTCGGGTGCGGATACAAGCTATATGTCTGTGAAAATGTGTCAACTGCTAAAACGTGCACCAACACTTTTACCCACCAAACATGTAGTAGAGTTAGCTAACGGTAAAAGTCTAGAAGCCACGCACGTAGTTCAGGGTTGTAATCTTATCCTAGCTGGTCAAGCTTTCTCTATCGATCTCATTCCCATAGTCTTGGGTAGCTTCGACGTCGTGATTGGGATGGATTGGTTATCCCAACACCAGGCAGAAATTCTATGCAGTGAGAAGATTATTCGCATTCCTCGTTCTAGTCAGGAACCTCTTGAAGTTCAAGGCGACAAGAGTGGTGCAGTGGTTGGCATCATCTCTTTCTTGAAGGCTCAGAAATGCTTACGAAAGGGGCATACTGCCATCCTGACACTCGTTACAGACGCATCAGCAAAGGAAAAGAAATTGGAGGATATTCCAATTGTACGTGATTACCCTCAGGTGTTTCCTGAAGACTTACCTGGCTTACCGCCTTGGGGTATTTGATGTGTGTAAAATGCAACATATAAAACACATCAATTAAGGCATAAAACTAACCCTTTTTAAGTACTAATGTTGGAAAAAGAGTGTTTTTGTCTTCCTTTTGTATTTTCAGGATGAAATGAGCTCAAAATCACAAAAGAAGCAAAAAGACCACTAATTCTACCATAAATACAAGAAAAGGAACAAAAGTAAACTGCCCGGACCCTCAACGGCACCTCCCAAGACAAAGAGAAGAGAACAGAAGTCTGAACACGCCCCGTGTCCAGTGAACACGGGGGCGTGCCCAGGAAGCAGCAGAAAAGACAAACCAGTAGAAGCTTCCATTGCTCACCACGGGGCCGTGCCCAGCGGACACGGGGGCGTGTTGAAAGTACAGCAGGCGCATTAATTGTAATTCGCAATTACAATTAATGAAGAGAGAGAATGTCAGACGGGCACGGGGCCGTGTCCAGCGGACACGGGGCCGTGTCCAGCGTTCTGTTCAGCCTATAAATAGAGGAGCTTGGTTTCATTCTCTCTCATCCCTTGGCACACCACCTCTCTCACACCTCATCCACCACCCACCACCACCATAACACCATCATCCACCACCATCATCCATTGTCCATCGTAGAGTGTGTGAGTCGTCTCGGGATCCAAGATTGATCGTAAGAGTTCTTGACAATCAAGGCCATGTTTGCCTAAGTCTCTTACATCACTTGGTGAAGACAAGTGTTTAGTATAATACTTTTTATTTTTAATCTTTTGCACTTTTTATTTGGTTTTGTATTAATGACTTTAATAACTAGTTACTTATGTTGAAGGTGATCTTTCCTTATCGTTTGTCCGTGGTGTCTTGGCATTATTTTACTGTCTATATAAAATAAAAGATTTTCACCATTCATATCTCCACGGTCTATATGGAGGTATGTTGGCTACCTGGTCGGGGGTTAAGGGAACGGTTTGGTAAGGGTCTTGCCCTTGTTCAGCGTTTAGAGGTCCTGCTTGGGACCTGGGTCAAATTTAGTAGGATCTCCTTCAATGCCCATAGGTATTGGATGGCGGGGATCCAAACTCTTTGACCCCCTCATAAGTTAACTACTATTAATACTATAACCCGGCTATTTAGGACTGTATCCCTGCTGACTCAGACTACTTAGCCGAGGGTAACGTCACCGCCAAAAGCGGGGCCTACCATAATTTGCATTAATAACTTAATTCATTATCTTTCAATAATCCGACCCTTTAGGATTGTATCCTTGCTGACTCAAACTACTGGGTTGAGGGTAACGTCGCCTTCAAAAGAGGGGCCTACTACAATAACTAAGATAATCTCTTAAACAAGTGCAAAAGTGCGAAAATAATCAAAGGTTATACTAATACACGTGTCGGATCCAAGTGATTCATCTTGTCTATCTGTTTTTATTTTATTTTATTTTTCAGCATTTAGTTAGTTTTTATTTTTATTAGTTTAAATCATTTTTCTAACTTTTTGATTTGGTTAGACGTTGAGGATAAACCGGTATTAAAAGCTCTTGTGTCCTTGGACGACCTCGGTATCTTACCAACACTATACTACGTCCACGATGGGTGCACTTGCCCATATGTGTGTTTAGTGTTAGTAAATATCGTGTTTTATAAATTTAAAACTTGGCTAAAAGTGTAAAAAGGGCTTAAATATATATCTAAAAATATAACACACTGACACGCATCAAGTTTTTGGCGCCGTTTCCGGGGACACAAGGATTTTAAGAAAGCTTAAAATCGACGGCCTAATCAGTTTTTCAAAACCTTTTCAAAACGCGCGCACATTTTTTTTTCTGCATTTTAGTTTAGTTTTGCATTTACAGTAGCTTGAACACGGGGCCGTGCTCGCTGAACACGCCCCCGTGCTGCATATTTTTAGAATAGATACCCAGATACAGAGTCTGACCACGGGGCCGTGTTCACTCAACACGCCCCCGTGCTCAACGTGACCAGTTAATTTAATTAAAACGCCCAGATACAGTCCCTGAACACGGGGCCGTGTTCACCCAACACGGGGCCGTGTCCAGCTTCTGTTTCCGTCTTATTTTTGTTTTCTGGTCCCGAGACTCAGTTGTAGTCTGTTGAGTGATTCCTATGGATCAATACTCAAGAGATTACAACTACACCTATGATGAGGATGATTATAGAGGTAATTATTGCACTAATTGTCGTAATGCACGCTCGGTTCAATATAATAACTCATATCAACCATCCAATTCATACAACCATTATGAGGAGCCCAGGTACGAGCCACCAACTTCATACACATCCTATGAAGACCAAAGGTATGAACCTCCTTCCTCATACTCATATTTTGATGAACCAAGGTATGAGCCTTCATACTCATACTTTGAAGATTCAACATATGAGCCACCACCTTCATACACTTATTATGAGGAACCATGGCGTGAACAACCCACCTCATATGAGTACTATGAAGAACAAAGTTTCGACCCTTATCCATCATATACTTATAATGAAGAACAATGGTGTGAACCATCTACTTCATATGAGTACTATGAGGAACCAAGGATCGAACAACCGGATTCAAGCTTAGAGGATCCAAATTCTTTCAATCTCACCGAAGTAACTAATAGGATATTAGAACACATTAAAACTATCGAACGTTGCATGAAAGAATCTCGCGCAAGGGAAGAGGAATCCCGTGCAAGAGAAGGGCTAAAAAATGATAAAAACGTAGAGATAGTTGAAAGTGTGAAAATGGAAGAACAAGAAAGTGAAAAACAGACACATGAGTTAAACAACGAAAATGGTGAGTCCGATAATGTTAAAATTCAAGAAGAGTCTAATTTAGAGGAAATTATTCTCTTATCACCTACTTTCGAAAACCATTGTTTAATAACCCCTCATGCCAAGTTTTTAAAAGAGTTAAACACTAGTGCTAAAATCAAAGAAATAGTAAGTGTTAAGTTAACTAATGATCAAACCTCGCTAATAAAGGAAGATCCTTTTGAAATTAACATCACACCGGTTCCATGTTTCTTTCAAAATTCGTTTATTAGTAATGTCACTATTGATAAAGATCTTTGTGTTAACATAATGCCCAACTACATTTTTGAAAAGTTAAGTATTAGTGATTTTACTCCACTTCAAATACCCATTTTTCTATCCGACCGAAAAGTAATGAAATCAATCGGTGTAGTCGAAGATATTTTGGTTCAAACAAATCAAATGGTAACCCCAACCGACTTCGTCATCTTAGATGATGCCCCCCTAGTCTTGGGAAAACCTTTTGTACAAACTCACAAAGCTTTGAAAAACCGGAAATTCAACAATCTAACTCTTCAATTAGGGGCATTCAAAAGGAGCATAGATCTTGAGCGCTCAATGAAATATCCTTTTGGCAACAATGACCCCCTAATTGAAGATGAAGCTGAACCACCTGATACAAACCACGAGGAAGACCACTTTGTCGACGAAGAGGTAGCCATAGAACAAACTTTTAAAGTTCTTGATCTAGATGAGCCACAAAATAAGGTGTCTCCTAAAGACCCAACCATCGAGCTCAAAGAACTCCCTAAGGGTTTGGAATATGCTTTTCTAGGCAAAGATGGTAGTTTACCTGTAATTATTTCGTCTAAATTAACTAGCATAGAAAAAGAAAAATTAGTTAACCTACTTAAAAAACACAAAAATGCGATCGCTTGGAAGCTTGTAGATATTAAGGGAATAAGTCCTTCCATGTGCACGCACAAAATTTTAATGAATGATGACTACAAAACGGTGATTCAACCACAACGAAGAGTGAACCCCAATGTTCAAGAAGTGGTTAAAAATGAAGTCATCAAACTACTCGACGCCGGACTAATCTACCCTATCTCCGATAGCCCGTGGGTAAGTCCCGTCCAAGTAGTCCCAAAGAAAGGAGGTATGACGGTAATAACTAACGAGAAAAATGAATTAATACCCACAAGAACCGTCACAGGATGGAGAGTCTGTATAGACTATAGGAGATTAAATGAAGCAACGAGGAAAGACCACTTTCCTTTGCCCTTCATTGATCAAATGTTAGAAAGATTATCCGGTCATAAATTTTATTGTTTCTTAGATGGTTTTTCAGGTTACTTCCAAATACCGATAGCACCAGAAGACCAAGAGAAAACAACTTTCACATGCCCCTACGGAACTTTTGCATATCGACGCATGCCATTCGGTCTATGTAATGCGCCTGCAACATTCCAACGTTGTATGGTCGCCATTTTCCATGATATGATTGAAAAAACCATGGAAGTCTTCATGGATGACTTTTCCATCTTTGGAGACTCATATGATCAATGCCTCGATAATCTTGAACGAATGCTATCCCGATGTGAGGAAACTAACCTCGCCCTTAACTGGGAAAAATGCCATTTCATGGTAACAGAGGGAATAGTACTCGGACATAAAATCTCAAGCGAAGGAATGGAAGTTGATCGAGCAAAAATTGAGACTATATCTCGATTACCTCCTCCATCCTCCGTGCGAGCAATCAGAAGTTTCCTAGGGCATGCCGGATTCTATAGAAGGTTTATCAAAGACTTTTCGAAAATTTCAAGACCTCTAACAAAATTGCTTGAAAAAGATGCACCCTTCATCTTTGACAAGGAATGCAATCAAGCATTTCTAACCCTCAAGGAAATGCTAGTCAATGCACCTATCATGATAGCACCAGATTGGAAATTTCCTTTCGAAATCATGTGCAATGCAAGCGACTTTGCTGTTGGAGCAGTATTGGGACAAAGAAAAGAAAAACATTTCCACCCAATTTATTATGCTAGTAAAACTCTAAATGATGCACAAGAAAATTATACAACTACAGAAAAAGAGTTACTAGCGGTGGTGTTTGCTTTTGATAAATTTCGTTCTTATCTTGTTCTTTCTAAAACAATAGTTTATACAGACCATGCAGCCATCAGGTACCTCTTCAAGAAGCAAGACGCAAAACCCCGTTTGATAAGGTGGATTCTACTCCTCCAAGAATTCGACATTGAAATCAAGGACAAAAGAGGAGCAGAAAACACTGCTGCAGATCACCTCTCACGCTTAGAAGACCCAGCTTTGGAGACAACCAGGGACGAGCAAATCAACGAAAAATTTCCCACGGAGTCCCTGGAAATGATGGAAAGCAGACAAGAACCATGGTATGCCGACTACGCTAATTTCTTAGCCAGCGGTATAGTCACCAAAGGATGGCCACATCATCAAAGGAAAAAATTCTTTGCTGATGTAAAGCATTACTTTTGGGAAGACCCCTATCTTTTCAAAATGTGTGCCGATCAACTCATCCGAAGGTGTGTCCATGGTAATGAAGCACAAAGAATACTCCGTCATTGTCATGAAAGTCCATACGGAGGACATCATGGTGCCGCAAGTACCGCAAGAAAGGTATTTGATTCGGGATTCTACTGGCCAACCATTTACAAGGATGCACAAAACCTTGTAAAGACATGTGATGCCTGCCAAAGATCAGGTAATATTTCTTCCAAAAACGAAATGCCTCAAAATGGCATACTCGTTTGTGAAATCTTTGATGTGTGGGGACTCGATTTCATGGGACCTTTCCCACCTTCAAAAGGAAACAAATATATACTTGTGGCAGTCGATTACCTGTCTAAATGGGCAGAGGCCGAAGCTCTTCCAACAAATTATGGAAGAGTAGTGGTAAAATTCCTAAAAAAATTATTCTCTCGTTTCGGGACACCAAAAGCATTAATAAGTGATAGAGGTACCCATTTTTGCAATCATCAACTCGAAAAAATATTAACACGGTATGGGGTCTATCACCGGGTCTCAACAGCATATCATCCTCAAACAAATGGGCAAGCCGAAGTGACGAATCGAGGTTTAAAACGAATACTTGAGAAAACCGTAGGGATAAATAAAAAAGAATGGGCTGACAAACTAGACGACGCTTTATGGGCTTTTCGAACCGCTTATAAAACCACTATAGGCACAACCCCATATAAACTAGTCTATGGAAAAAGTTGTCACTTGCCAGTAGAAATCGCTCACAAAGCCTACTGGGCAATAAAAAACGTAAACTTAGACTTAGAAGTTGCCGGTAAGAATCGATTTTGTCAAATAAACGAATTAGAAGAACTTAGGAATTATGCATATTCTAACTCCGAAATTTATAAAGAAAGAATGAAAAATTTGCATGATAAATATATTAAATCTAATGAATTTCGGGTTGGAGACCAAGTCCTATTGTTCAATTCGCGACTTCGATTGTTTCCTGGTAAGTTAAAATCTAGGTGGTCGGGACCTTTTTCAGTCACCCATGTTTTTCCACACGGTGCAGTAGAAATTAAAACTCGAAATGGGATACCATTTAAAGTCAATGGCCAACGGCTGAAACTCTACAGAGGATCCATTGAGGATGAAGAAGAGGAAATCGCACTTCAAACGGTCAACGAATAAACTCATACCCGACATGTTACAGGTAAGTATACATTCGAAACCAGTAAAATCATCTAACCACTATTCGGAGATAAGGGGCATGCACACGAGCACGTTAAAAAAAAAAAAAAAAGAAAAAAAAAATTTTCAAAAATTTCACCCGGCACGGGGCCGTGTCCACTGGACACGGGGCCGTGTCCACTGGACACGGGGCCGTGTCGAGGCGACTGTCGGGATAAAACCCTCTTTTTCTATCAGTTACACCATTCCACACGCCCCGTTTCGCCGAAAACTCTCTGGTTTAGAGCGATTTTCTGCCGATTTCGAACGTTACCACCAAGCCTAACAACGTCAAGGTATGATTCTATCCTTCTTAGTAGTTAGATTAGTTACTTGCATGTAGTTAAAACATCAAAAATTGGGGGAAATCTAGGGTTCTTCATGTTCATCCGGATCGAACTCAAAATTTTTGATGAAAATTGTTAGTAGTAGTTTAGAATAGAGTAGTAGGGAGTAAATAGACATGTATTGTTGATAGATTTGTCCGATTTCCAACTAAAAACACAAACCCTTGTTCTTGAACCGAAAAACACAAAATTGAAAGGGTAAAAGGTTTGATTTTGGAAAAATGACACTTAGGGTTTCATTTTCGGGGGAAACCGCTGCTATTAGGCTAAAAATTTTCAGGTTTTTGAAACCGGGACGAAAAAATGAAAATTAGGTGTTACAGACGCCTGAACACGGGGCCGTGTTCGCTGAACACGGGGCCGTGTCCAGCCCACTGTTTGCAGTTTTCAACCCGAATTTCCATGTTTCGCACTAACTTTCGCTGTATTCTTTTCAGATGTCCAAATTCACACGGTTCAATGCCAGCGAACTTGACGCCAGGGCTCGCTACGAGGTCCTACAAACAAGGCCCGAAGAGTAACCAAGGCGGGCATGTACCGATCTTCTGACAATGGTAAACCAACTGGACCGCTTCAACAACATAGTGACGGGTCCACTGCACGTTGCATTGACTACCCGACTTCGGTCGGTCCATCAATGCACATTGGAGTTCTATAGCACGTTCATCTTCAGCTCGAGACGCGACCCGTTTGATCACGAGGCGGTCGAGTTTCGATGTGGGGGTACGACCTATAGAACCTCCATGGCGCAGTTCGGATCAATCATTGGGCTGTACAAAGACGAAGAAGCGGGGAATGAAGAGAATACCGGGGGATTGCGAGACTTGGACGCAACAGAACGCCAAGCCGCATGGGCTCAAATCGGTGAGGGGATCTACAACTCCAGCAGCACAAAGAGTACCAAACTGAGAGACCCGTTATATCGCTACATCCACAGGCTCCTCACGTACTCGCTGAACCAACGTCACGACAGTAGTGGCGTTGTTGGGGTTAGAGATTTGGTTGTCCTTCACTGCATCCACAACCAGAAGCCTCTCGATGTTCCTTACCTCCTACTGCGGAACATGCACTTGAACCGCCTTGCCTCTGCTCCTACACCAATCTTCTTCAGGGGATGGGTGTACCGTCTTTTCAAGCACTTCGCAAACATCCCGAAGTCCTTCGAAAGGAGTCCATGGTCGGGACGGGTTGATTACCATATCTGCCGGGCCATGAACTTGCTCTATGAAGTGGAGGACGGGACGGTGAGCTTTCAGAGGACGCAAGGCTACGCATGGAACCCGCAAGAGGCTCTAGTTATTCATGCACCACCTCCACAGTACCAATACCCTCCCCAAGGCGAACAGGGTCAATCCTCCTCTCAAGGAGGCGGTTTTCCTAATTTCCAAAGTTTACATGATCTTTTGCAGGAAAACCTCATGTGCACCCGGAACACCTACAACCTCGCCAACAACACACACCTCCGGGTAGGAGCTATCGAACGCAGTGTCAACGATATACAAGATGATATCGGTAGCATCCGGGAGTACATGGCGAGGCAGGGAGGCGGAGGTGAAGACAGTGATGAAGATATGGAGTAGGAGGCTGGGAGGAGCAAAGGGCTAGCTGGTGATGAGCCCACAGGTTTGATTACCCTTCTTATCCATCGAACAATTCATGGCCTGCGTGCCATTTGTCAAGACAATTTACTTTCCTTAACTACTTTTTATCTTTATTTTGTTTTTACTTTATGTTTGGATAATATTTGATTATGGTAAGATTAGGATGGTTTGTGTTTGTTTGGATGGTATTGAATGCTTGAACAGGTGCAATGCAAGGGTTGGAATGCTAAACATTAGCACTCGCAGCCCTAGGAGGAAGAAACCGGGAGAAAACCCTATTTTTTCTGGCTAACAGACTGTCCACACGGGGACGTGTCCAGCCGACACGCCCCCGTGTCCATCTCCCAGTTCTGCTGTTTGGCTACTGACCTGCAGATTTTTGTCGGACACGTGGCCGTGTTCACCCAACACGCCCCCGTGTTCACCCTCTGTAAGTTTTTCGTTACTGGCAGTTCGCCACGGGGCCGTGTCCAATGGACACGGGGCCGTGTCCAGAGTGCCAGTAACACAAATCTTTGTTTTTAAACACACTTTTACATATTCTAATCAACCAAAAACTTTATTTTTGGACACATTGAGGACAATGTGTAATTTAAGTGTGGGGGGATGCTAAAACCTTGGAATTTTGCAAAATCCTAAAACAAGCCTTACACAAAACTCTATTGGAACCGCTAAACACCCCAAATTTTTTTTTTCAAAAACTTTTTCATTTACTTGTCTTAGTTTAAGTTGGGAATAACAAGTTATAAAAGGGTTATATTTTTACAAACTTACAACCGATAGCGTCGTGATAAAAAGAACTAACATAAGAAAATTATGAAACGGTATAACAAGTCTAGCTAAAATTCGATTATATATGCTTGGTCACATTAAAAACCCATTCCCACAAAAAGCGAGTTTTGAGCCTTTATTGAGCATAAAAATACACATATTTAGATTAAATGCTCATTTTTCGTTTCTTGTGTGAATAGCCGCTCGGTCTTTACAAATCTAGAACTTGCCACGACGATACATTCCCGGTCCTTACCAACTTAAACCCAAGTAAGTAAATGATGGAGGCATTAGGACTAACTATTTTCTTTCAAAACCATTATTTTTTTCAAATTTTTTTTTACCTACCCAAAACCCCCCTAGAAAACCCCTTTGAGCCTAAACTTTTCATTTCATTACCCCCAAAACAATTTTTTACCCACCAAAAACCTTTTTCATTTTTTCACCTTTATTTTAGTAACAAATTCGGTTTTTCATAAACATACCCTTTACGTGACAAAAAAAAAAAAAATGAATGAAGTCAAAAACAAACATAAGCTACAAAAAGCTTGTTTGGAGAAATATTTCAAAAATAAATGTCACCAAAAATAAGGTATTTCACGAAAACCGACACTTGTTACGATTTTCGCCCTTTTTACTAACCACTAACCAACCACCCACCTTTAAACCCAAGCCTTTACCCCAAAAGACCTCTTGATATTTACAAAGGTAAAAAGTTAAAAAGGAGGAGGATTGATCGCTTGGCAAGCATATGGAGAATGTAAATCCGTGCCGCTCTCGAGCGATTCACTTAAATATACACATTCGGCCGAGTGATTGAGTGATCTCCCGTGAGGTATGTGAACTTGTATATAAATGGAATTTTAATAAGGCATGCTATGCCCAAATAAGTAGTTTATCTTATGAAAAGTTCAAAATAAACCATGACGAATAAGATTGTAAATAAAAATAGAACCTATACAAACCTTGGATTCCCGACACTCTAGGACAAGTTAAAAAACTTCTCTTCTACCTATTCCATTTGGGAGTGTAAGCCACATTAAAAGAGTTTTGCTTGAGGACAAGCAAAAGTTCAAGTGTGGGGGTATTTGATGTGTGTAAAATGCAACATATAAAACACATCAATTAAGGCATAAAACTAACCCTTTTTAAGTACTAATGTTGGAAAAAGAGTGTTTTTGTCTTCCTTTTGTATTTTCAGGATGAAATGAGCTCAAAATCACAAAAGAAGCAAAAAGACCACTAATTCTACCATAAATACAAGAAAAGGAACAAAAGTAAACTGCCCGGACCCTCAACGGCACCTCCCAAGACAAAGAGAAGAGAACAGAAGTCTGAACACGCCCCGTGTCCAGTGAACACGGGGGCGTGCCCAGGAAGCAGCAGAAAAGACAAACCAGTAGAAGCTTCCATTGCTCACCACGGGGCCGTGCCCAGCGGACACGGGGGCGTGTTGAAAGTACAGCAGGCGCATTAATTGTAATTCGCAATTACAATTAATGAAGAGAGAGAATGTCAGACGGGCACGGGGCCGTGTCCAGCGGACACGGGGCCGTGTCCAGCGTTCTGTTCAGCCTATAAATAGAGGAGCTTGGTTTCATTCTCTCTCATCCCTTGGCACACCACCTCTCTCACACCTCATCCACCACCCACCACCACCATAACACCATCATCCACCACCATCATCCATTGTCCATCGTAGAGTGTGTGAGTCGTCTCGGGATCCAAGATTGATCGTAAGAGTTCTTGACAATCAAGGCCATGTTTGCCTAAGTCTCTTACATCACTTGGTGAAGACAAGTGTTTAGTATAATACTTTTTATTTTTAATCTTTTGCACTTTTTATTTGGTTTTGTATTAATGACTTTAATAACTAGTTACTTATGTTGAAGGTGATCTTTCCTTATCGTTTGTCCGTGGTGTCTTGGCATTATTTTACTGTCTATATAAAATAAAAGATTTTCACCATTCATATCTCCACGGTCTATATGGAGGTATGTTGGCTACCTGGTCGGGGGTTAAGGGAACGGTTTGGTAAGGGTCTTGCCCTTGTTCAGCGTTTAGAGGTCCTGCTTGGGACCTGGGTCAAATTTAGTAGGATCTCCTTCAATGCCCATAGGTATTGGATGGCGGGGATCCAAACTCTTTGACCCCCTCATAAGTTAACTACTATTAATACTATAACCCGGCTATTTAGGACTGTATCCCTGCTGACTCAGACTACTTAGCCGAGGGTAACGTCACCGCCAAAAGCGGGGCCTACCATAATTTGCATTAATAACTTAATTCATTATCTTTCAATAATCCGACCCTTTAGGATTGTATCCTTGCTGACTCAAACTACTGGGTTGAGGGTAACGTCGCCTTCAAAAGAGGGGCCTACTACAATAACTAAGATAATCTCTTAAACAAGTGCAAAAGTGCGAAAATAATCAAAGGTTATACTAATACACGTGTCGGATCCAAGTGATTCATCTTGTCTATCTGTTTTTATTTTATTTTATTTTTCAGCATTTAGTTAGTTTTTATTTTTATTAGTTTAAATCATTTTTCTAACTTTTTGATTTGGTTAGACGTTGAGGATAAACCGGTATTAAAAGCTCTTGTGTCCTTGGACGACCTCGGTATCTTACCAACACTATACTACGTCCACGATGGGTGCACTTGCCCATATGTGTGTTTAGTGTTAGTAAATATCGTGTTTTATAAATTTAAAACTTGGCTAAAAGTGTAAAAAGGGCTTAAATATATATCTAAAAATATAACACACTGACACGCATCAGGGAGCTCCAGTACTTTTCGTGAAAAAGAAAGACGGTACGTTCAGGATGTGCATCGACTACCGTGAACTGAACAAGGTGACGGTGAAGAACCGTTATCCTCTTCCGCGCATCGACGACTTATTCGACCAGTTGCAAGGGTCGTGCTACTATTCGAAGATAGATTTGAGGTCGGGGTACCATCAGCTGAGAGTCCGGGATGAGGACGTCTCCAAGACTGCATTCAGAACTCGTTATGGTCACTACGAGTTTCTTGTCATGCCGTTCGGGTTAACGAACGCGCCTGCTGTATATATGGATCTTATGAACAGGGTGTGCAAACCCTATCTCGACAAGTTTGTCATAGTATTCATCGACGACATCCTGATTTACTCCAAGAGTCAGGAGGAACACGAGCAGCATCTTCGCCTGATATTGGAACTTCTTCGGAAGGAACAGCTGTACGCCAAGCTTTCTAAATGCGACTTCTGGCTTCGTGAAGTCCACTTCTTAGGCCACGTAGTGAACAAGGATGGGATCCATGTCGATCCATCCAAGGTAGACTCGATCAGAAACTGGCCTGCACCGCGTACACCGACAGAAATACGCCAATTCTTGGGTCTGGCAGGTTACTACAGACGGTTTATTAGATACTTTTCGAAGATTGCTCAGCCGCTTACGTTACTGACACAGAAGGGTGTTACCTATCGCTGGGGAGAGCCCCAGGAGACTTCTTTTAAGCACTTAAAGGATAGACTTTGCAGCGCACCTATCCTCTCTTTGCCAGAGGGCACGGATGACTTCGTGGTTTATTGTGATGCATCCATTCGGGGACTTGGATGTGTGTTAATGCAGCGCGACAAGGTTATCGCTTACGCCTCTCGTCAACTCAAGGTTCATGAACGCAACTACACGACGCACGATTTAGAGCTGGGAGCTGTTGTTTTCGCGCTTAAGATATGGCGACACTACCTGTACGGTACCAGGTGCACGATCTACACCGATCACAGGAGTCTTGAGCATATTCTTAAGCAGAAGGATTTGAACATGCGTCAACGACGGTGGGTTGAACTACTGAACGACTACGAATGCGCTATCAAGTACCATCCAGGCAAAGCCAATGTTGTGGCTGATGCCCTCAGTCGAAAGGACACCTTACCGAAGCGCGTGCGAGCGCTACAGCTTACGATTCAGTCTAGCCTTCCTGCACAGATACGAGCTGCTCAGACAGAAGCACTGAAGCCTGAAAACGTCAAGGCTGAAGCCTTACGCGGCTCACGACAACAGATGGAACAGAAGGCAGACGGCGCTTACTATGTAACGGGGCGTATTTGGGTCCCATTTTATGGCGGTCTACGCGAACTTGTGATGGACGAAGCACACAAGTCTCGTTACTCGGTACATCCAGGGGCGGACAAAATGTACCACGATATTAGCACTACTTATTGGTGGCCTAGTATGAAGGCCCACATCGCTACGTACGTTGGAAAATGCTTGACCTGTGCGAGAGTCAAGGTCGAATATCAGAAACCAGCTGGCCTACTTCAGCAGCCTAAGATACCTCAATGGAAATGGGAAGAAATTTCCATGGATTTCGTTACAGGCTTACCTAGGTCCCAGCGGGGGAATGATACTATATGGGTGATCGTGGATCGACTCACCAAGTCTGCACACTTCCTACCTATAAAGGAAACGGATAAGTTCTCCACT
This sequence comes from Helianthus annuus, assembly GCF_002127325.2. Lineage (NCBI taxonomy): Eukaryota > Viridiplantae > Streptophyta > Magnoliopsida > Asterales > Asteraceae > Helianthus > Helianthus annuus. The sequence continues at coordinate 150,782,220 of NC_035434.2, read as the reverse complement.
CTCGCAGACGTCTATCTTAAAGAAGTTGTTTCGAGGCACGGGGTGCCCATATCCATCATTTCGGATCGCGATGCACGATTCACGTCAGAACTTTGGCAAGCAATGCATAAATCTTTCGGCTCACGCTTAGACATGAGCACAGCATATCACCCTCAGACGGATGGGCAGTCTGAGCGAACGATTCAAACTCTCGAAGACATGCTTCGGGCATGCGTTATCGATTTCGGCAACGGCTGGGAAAAGCATCTCCCTTTGGTGGAGTTCTCGTATAATAATAGTTATCACACCAGCATTCAAGCCACTCCATTCGAGGCATTGTACGGGCGTAAATGCCGGTCACCCCTCTGCTGGGCAGAGGTGGGGGATAGTCAGGTTACGGGTCCAGAGATTGTTGTGGACGCCACGGAAAAGATCGCACAGATACGACAACGCATGGCGGCAGCACGCGACCGTCAGAAAGCCTACGCGGACAAGCGTAGAAAGCCTTTGGAATTTCAGGTCGGGGACCGGGTTTTACTAAAAGTCTCACCCTGGAAGGGTGTTGTTCGTTTTGGCAAACGGGGCAAACTGAATCCGCGGTATGTCGGACCATTCCAAATCATAGAAAAGATTGGCAAGGTAGCCTACAGATTGAGCCTACCAGCTGAACTCGGGGCAGTTCACAATGTCTTTCATGTGTCAAACCTAAAGAAGTGCCTATCAGATGAAAACCTCATCATTCCTTTCAAAGAACTCACTATCGACGAGCGGTTGCAGTTCGTCGAGGAACCAGTTGAAATCACGGACCGGGATGTGAAGGTCCTCAAAAGCAAGAGAATCCCTCTTGTTCGAGTTCGTTGGAACTCCAAACGTGGCCCAGAGTACACCTGGGAACGCGAAGACAGGATGACAGAAAAGTACCCCCAATTGTTCGCGAACAGTGCAACCACTACTGAGGCTGAAGCTACTACTTCGGAATTTCGGGACGAAATTCCAGATCAACGGGGGGAGGATGTGACACCCAGGAAAACCAGTGAACAGTACAACTTACCTAGCTTCCTCAGTGAGTGCATACCAAATTTCGGGACGAAATTTCCAATTAGTTGGGGATAATGTGACAACTCGAACTTTAGACTCGCTTTGTGTAACGCTATGTGCATATGTGAACTAAGTTATATGTTTGGATTTAATAAATGCTTTATTATTGTGTGCTTTGTGTATGTACGTATGTTAATAACTCGAATCGCACAACACTAGGTAACCAAACCGCACAACATACACAACACCCGCACAAGGCCGTTTGGGCCTCATTCTTGTACGCGGACCAATAGGGCAGCCCATGTAAGGGCCGGCCCACCCCTCTAAACCGTGTAAACACCTTAGGGACTTGGTTACTTTCTCATTTGTTACACAACACAAGAACACACACACACACCAAGAACCCTAGACGACTTCTCTCTCGTTGCTTGGAAACCGACGGCACAAGAACATCTCCATTCGGATCACTCTTGTTTCTTCTCTAATCCGGTTAGTACTTGATATGTTAGTTGTTATTTTGAATGTTGTTGATGAATCGGCTGTTATATGATGATGTTCTTGTGAGTATTGTTGCCATGCTTGATTTTGATGTTAATTGATAAGTGTTTTGTTAAATCGGCTCACATGTGCACCTTATATTAAATCGGATGTTACAATTAAGAACAACCGAATAGATGTTAAATCTGTTGTTATGATATGTAATTCGGATGGTGTGATGCTAATCGGCTGCCATGTATTGGTTCGGGTTGTTAGATTGAGTATGAATGTTAATGATGTTCTTGTTGATTGTTGAATCAAGATTAGGGTTCATAGGAAATTCATAATAAAAACCCTTGTTTGATCTGATATTGTATAAGGTAGTAGATGTTAATTGATAGAATGATAAGTTTGGAAACAATTGATTGTTGTAACCGATTGCTTGAATTGTGGAATTTGTTCAACCATCGCACAAGACTCCTAGGCCGACCAAGGAGTCCAATCGCACAAACGGACCACACGCACAAGCTGGCCCAAACGCACAAGGGTCACGGGTCGCACAAACTGGTCCGATCACACAAGATGAACTAATCGCACAAGAGATTACCGGTCGCACAAGGCTCATTGGGCTTTATCGGCTGTAACGTTGTTAAGACTGTTGGGCCGGATAGCCCAAATGTCCAGGCGCACAAGCCCAAAGGCTAGTCGCACAACCCAGATCACTCGCACAAGCACACACCAAACGCACAAGTTGACTGTTACGTTATTTGGGCCGGACATGTGTTATTTGATTGTTTGGGCCGTGAATGTTCAAACTGTTTATGTGTATGATGGGCCGGGTATAGTTGGGCTTAGTCTTATAATCGCACAAGATGGTTGGGCTCGCACAAGCTCTTTGGCCCAACCATCCGAATCGCACAAGTGGTGTATTTAATGTGTTGACTGTTTACGTGCATACGTGTTTGCCATGATGTATACTGTGACAACTCGAAATCTAGAACCTTTCGTTGTGTCTTGATGTAACTTGCTCGTACGTTATGTGACTAGTTAACCGATCAAACTTAATGATAACGTGAATCTTTATGTGATATGTGCTTTATTATGTGTGCATTGTATGTATATATGTATGTGTTATATGCGAGCCGAGAACCCAACACGAAACAACAAGGACCCGACTCGAGACCATGTGGTCTCGAGTGAACCGTAACCATTAGGCCGGTTTGGGCCTTTGGCCGGTTGGGCCATTGGGCCGAAAACCCTTAGCCGAAACCCATGAAGGGTGCAACATTCGGAGCTAATATATATACCACACCTTAGTTAAACCTTGTCATTTGTTGAAACATCACACACATACACTCTCATATCTTCCCTCTCACTAGAACTCTAGAACACAAACACACCTCCAAGCTCTCGGATCCACTCGGTTGGCACAAGAACTCTCGGATTTGGACTTTGGATCGGCACACACACACACTTCACCAACCGGTTAGTATTTATCATGTTTATTGAATGATGTTTGTTGTTGATTACATGATAATATGAGTAATATGATTCAACTAGTGTAAGATATGTTTGATGATGTTTATGTGTGTTAAAAAGCTTTAATGTTGAATGTGTTGCTAAAAGAACTCATGATATCTTATGAACAAATATTACACAAAACCCTTGATTAGTGATATTATGAAAAAAAACCGGTTTTGTTTATGTGAAGTATTATGATAATCGGATAGGTGTAGATATGATTTTGAGATGTTTTGATGAGTATGTTAAGTATGTTTCATTATGGTTCATAATTTTGCTAGAACAAAGGTTGATTATGTGATGAATATGTTTGAATATTTGAAGAACACTTTGAATAATAGTTGAAGATATGAAAACCCTTGTGATTTTGATCCACTTTGACTAATAGCCTGATTAGGAAAACTGTTAGTGGAATTCTATTGGTTGTTTCCTGATTTGGGCCTGATTACATTGTACCATTAAGCTGACCATATCTGCATCAACACGTGAACATGAAAACGACAGCTACCGACTCGCAATCACCCAGTTGCGACTCGCAACCACAGCGTGATGACTCGAGACCACGCGGTTGCGACTCGCAACCATAACAGGACAAGCCGAGACCACAGGTTACGAGTCCCGTTGCGACTCGAGACCTCAGCATGACAAGCCGAAACCATGGTTGCGACACCGGTTGCGACTCGCAACCACCTGAGATCAGCACAAACAGCATGACTCGAGACCATGCTTGCGAGTCCGGTTGCGACTCGAGACCACACTCATGGGCCTTAGTTAATGGGCCGGCCTTGTGGACTTCTGTGTTAACTGTTAATACGTATATTGGGCTTAGGTAGAACTTGTGGGCCAAATGTGATACCGTGCACTGTTGTTAAACTGCCATGATAGAAACTGTATGCCGTAACTGCTACTTGTACGTACACTGCTTGGTTTGAATCTGATTATAAGTGATATCCGTGTTAGGACGTTATTGACTACTTGCGACTTGATTGACTTTCTGTGATTAACTGCCGAGCAAACCAAGGTGAGTTCACACCCTTTACAAAGCATGGGATTCCCTGGGTTGGGAACGGGGTTAAGGAACGTGGATTCCTCGTCCTCCTTGGGTAGGACGTCAGTGGTTCAGGAATGTGATTCCTCGTCCGGATGGACGGATAAACGTACTAGACTAAAACTCTATCACGAAGTCCCTCCTTTTGTATCGACTAATCGCCGGGCCAATGGCGAGCGGGTCATTAGTTAGATAGCGCTATTTAGGTCTGACAAGCCTCACACCGTGCCGCAGAGGACGGGCGTGAACTAATGGATCTGGGGCACGTCAATGATGATAGACATTGATGTTTTCAGGGCACATAAACATGACTACAGTCAGCAGTCGATATGGTAACGAGTCTAGTGTACGCATGGGGTAGCCCCCACGGCCGAAATGCCTGATAACTAACATGGGGTAGCCCCCACGGCCGGAGTGCCGGAGTAACTGGGAATGAACATGACACGTTTTTAAACTATGGGGTAACCCCCACGGCAGGATGCCAGCTAAAGGAAACTGTTTTGTAAAACAACTAAAACAAACACCCAACCGTGAACTCACTCAACTAGTTGTTGACTCGTTACTACATGCTTTGCAGGACCATAGGTACTCAGCTGGAGCTTGCATGGAGGAGGGTCGTTGTGGGACACGGATTGCTACGTGCTATGTTAAACTTGGAACTTTTGAACTTATGTTATAACTTTAAACTTATGCTTCCGCTTGCAACTTAACTTGTTTGTTTTGGAACACCAATCGTAATGGTTAAACTTTTATAACTGCTTATATGCTCGTTCAGTATGATTGGTGGCTGGATCCTGGTCAGCCACGCCTCCAAGCGGTAGTACTCCGCAGGTGGGATTTTGGGGGTGTGACAGATTGGTATCAGAGCCATTGGTTATAGTGAACTTGGTTTTAATAAAGGAGAAACGTTTTCGTTAAAACCAGACTATAACCGGTTTAGTGCTCAACGGTCCACAACGACACTTCGCTCCTCATGCAAGGCTCGACGTTCTAGGTAATATAATGTATGTATATTGCCTACTTGTTAGTTACGTAGTACATTGCTCATGGTATGCTTGATTAGTATAACTACTGTTATTTGAACACGTGCGTGCTTACTTTATCCTACTATCGTACTTTCGCGACCCTCTCTCACACGTATTACTCTTATTATGAAGAATCATGTCTGGACGCGTTAACATGACACAAGCCCAGTTGACGGCTTTGATCAACGAACGAGTTGCCGCAGCACTCGCAGCTGCACACGCAGGAGGTATATCCTGCAGTCCGAAATTGTTCTAGGATCATTTGGATCCTACTCTCGTGAACCAACCTTTGTGTTAAACTCTGTCTTTCTTTCACCTACCTTAGGTCAATATGCTCAGGCACCGGTGTGCACTTTTAAGACCTTTATGGACTGTCGACCCACTACTTTTAGCGGCACTGAAGGAGCAGTAGGTCTCCTACACTGGTTTGAGAAACTGGAGTCTGTGTTCGAAATGTGCGAATGCCCTGAAGCGCGCAGGGTAAAGTATGCTACTGGTACTCTCGAGGGTTTGGCCCTCACGTGGTGGAATGCTCAAGTGCAGATGTTAGGGTTGGTTGCTGCCAACGCCACCCCATGGGAAACTTTCAAGGAAATGATCAGGGAGGAATACTGCAGTCGTGACGACATTCACAATCTGGAAGATGAGTTCTACAATCTCAAGATGTCGGGGTCAGAGATTGAAGCATACACTAAGAGATCGCATGAGCTAGCCTTGTTGTGTCCTACTATGGTGGATCCTCCGTATAAGCGAATTGAACTTTATCTCAAGGGCTTGGTGCCAGAAATCCAAAGTCATGTGACTTCAGCGAACTTGACTACTATCCAGCAGGTCGTACAGTTGGCTCACCGTCTCACTGACCAAGCGGTGGAGCAGAACAAGTTACCGAAGCGTATAGGTGCTGCAACTACTTCTGGTACTTCTAGTGGGGACAAACGGAAATGGGATGGAACTTCAAGCAGGGGTTCAACTTCGGTGCAAACTCAGTCTCAGCAGAGAAAGACGGATGATCACAAGAGCCCCAGTCAGCAGTCATCTGGTGTTCAAAGTCATGGTGGGTACAAAGGAAATCACCCCAAATGCAATCGTTGCAACCTACACCACAGTGGGCCATGCACCAGGGGCAACTGTCATCGGTGCAACAAGCCTGGTCATGTTGCAAAGGATTGCAGGAGCGCATACCCCGCCAATCAGAATCGTCAGCAACCTCAGCAAAACCAGCGACAACAGCAGGGTAACAACAAAGGGTGCTTTCAGTGTGGAGCTGAAGGCCACTTCAAGAAAGACTGTCCCCAACTGAACCAGAACAACAACAACAATCAGGGGAATGGTAACAATGGGAACAACAACGGTGCTAGGGGACGAGTGTTCGTGATTGGTCAAGGTGAAGCAAGGAATGATCCCAACGTGGTGACGGGTAAGTTCCTTCTCGACGACTTTTATGTTACAGTCTTATTTGATTCGGGTGCCGATACTAGCTATGTGTCACTAGAAGTTAGTAAGATGCTTAAGCGTATTCCTACACCCCTGAGTGACAAGCACACTGTAGAGCTAGCGAATGGTAAGAGTTTGGAAGCCTCGCACGTAGTCAAGGGTTGCCAGCTTATTCTCGCTAACCAGACCTTCTTTATCGATCTTATTCCTATTGTCTTGGGTAGTTTCGACGTTGTCATTGGGATGGATTGGTTATCCCAACACCGAGCCGAGATTCTTTGCAACGAGAAGATCGTTCGTATTCCTGGTTTTGGTAGTGAACCACTCATGATTCGTGGCGACAAGAGAAGTGCTGTTGAGAACATCATCTCTCTTCTTAAGGCTCAGAAATGCTTACGGAAGGGCCACACTGCGATTTTGGCTCTAGTTACTGATACCACAGAAAAGGAGAAGAAGCTAGAAGATTTTCCGGTTATACGCGACTATCCTGAGGTATTCCCTGAGGAATTACCTGGTCTTCCGCCCCATCGCCAAGTCGAGTTTCAGATTGAACTAGCTCCTGGAGCCGCGCCTGTAGCCCGTGCACCTTATCGTTTAGCGCCATCGGAATTGGAAGAACTCTCCACGCAACTACAAGAACTCCTGGATAAAGGTTTTATTCGTCCTAGCTCATCGCCTTGGGGAGCTCCAGTGTTATTTGTGAAGAAGAAGGACGGTACCTTCAGAATGTGTATCGACTATCGTGAACTCAACAAGGTGACTGTGAAGAATCGTTATCCTCTACCGCGTATTGACGACTTGTTCGACCAGTTGCAGGGGTCGAGCTACTATTCAAAGATCGATCTGAGATCGGGATATCACCAGCTGAGAGTTCGAGAAGAGGATGTCTCTAAAACGGCCTTTAGGACTCGTTATGGGCACTATGAGTTTTTGGTCATGCCGTTTGGGCCGACGAACGCACTGGCAGTTTTTATGGATTTGATGAATCGAGTGTGCAAACCGTACCTGGACAAGTTTGTTATAGTCTTTATCGATGACATCCTGATCTATTCTAAGAGTAAAGAGGAACACGAACAACATCTACGACTTATTCTGGAACTCCTTCGGAAGGAACAGCTTTACGCGAAATTCTCGAAATGCGACTTCTGGCTTCGAGAGGTCCATTTCCTAGGGCATGTGGTGAACAAGGATGGGATTCACGTTGATCCATCCAAAGTGGACTCTATTAAGAACTGGCCTGCGCCTCGCACACCAAAGGAGATTCGCCAATTCTTGGGATTGGCAGGTTACTACAGGAGATTCATTAAGGATTTTTCTAAGATCGCGCAGCCTCTCACCCTACTAACACAGAAAGGCGTTGTTTATCATTGGGGAAATGCACAAGAGTTGGCTTTTCAGCATCTAAAGGATAGACTTTGTAGTGCACCTATCCTTTCACTGCCAGAGGGCACAGATGATTTTGTGGTTTACTGTGACGCATCAATTCAGGGTCTTGGTTGTGTATTGATGCAACGAGATAAAGTCATAGCTTACGCCTCACGACAACTCAAAGTTCACGAGAAGAACTACACGACACATGATTTAGAGCTGGGAGCTGTTGTCTTCGCACTTAAATTATGGCGGCATTACCTTTACGGAACCAAGTGCGCCATCTACACCGACCACAGAAGTTTAGAACACATATTCAAGCAAAAGGAACTGAATATGCGACAGCGACGATGGGTCGAACTGCTGAATGATTACGAGTGCTCTATCAGGTATCACCCGGGCAAGGCCAATGTTGTGGCAGACGCCCTGAGTCGAAAGGACACTACGCCTAAGCGCGTAAGAGCTTTACAACTCACGATACATTCTAGTCTACCTTCGCAAATACGAGCTGCTCAGATAGAAGCACTGAAACCAGAGAACGTTAGAGCTGAAGCCCTACGCGGGTCAAGGCAACGCTTAGAACAGAAGGAAGACGGTGCTTATTATGTAACAGGACGCATTTGGGTCCCACTCTATGGCGACTTACGAGAACTTGTGATGGATGAAGCGCACAAATCTCGCTACTCGGTACACCCTGGTTCGGACAAGATGTACCACGATATTAAAACTACGTATTGGTGGCCTAGCATGAAGGCCCACATAGCAACTTACGTCAGCAAGTGTTTGACTTGTGCGCGAGTCAAGATGGAATATCAGAAACCCTCAGGCCTACTCCAACAACCAGAGATACCACAATGGAAATGGGAGCAAATTTCCATGGATTTCGTTACTGGCCTACCTAGATCACAGCGCGGAAACGATACTATCTGGGTGATCGTGGATCGACTCACTAAATCCGCACACTTTTTGGCAATCAAGGAGACGGATAAGTTCTCCACTTTAGCAGAAATATACCTCAAAGAAGTTGTTTCGAGGCACGGGGTGCCCACTTCTATTATCTCTGATCGAGATGCACGTTTTACTTCGGAACTGTGGCAGGCAATGCACAAGTCTTTTGGCTCACGTCTAGATATGAGCACAGCGTATCACCCACAGACGGACGGGCAGTCCGAGCGCACTATTCAGACATTAGAAGACATGCTTCGCGCTTGTGTAATCGACTTTGGCAACAGCTGGGAAAGGCACCTGCCACTTGTGGAATTTTCATACAATAACAGCTACCACACCAGCATTAAAGCTGCTCCGTTTGAGGCATTGTACGGACGTAAATGCCGGTCACCTCTTTGTTGGGCAGAGGTGGGAGATAGTCAAATCACTGGTCCAGAACATGTGGTAGACACTACTGAGCGGATTGCTCAAATACGACAACGCATGGCGGCCGCTCGTGACCGTCAGAAGGCCTACGCCGATAAGGGCAGGAAACCACTTGAGCTCCAGGTTGGGGAGCGAGTTCTACTCAAAGTTTCACCCTGGAAGGGTGTGGTTCGTTTTGGTAAACGAGGCAAACTTAACCCACGGTACGTTGGACCTTTTGAAATCCTTGAGAAAATAGGCAAAGTGGCCTACAGACTGAAATTACCAGCAGAACTCGGTGCAGTTCACAACGTTTTCCATGTGTCAAATCTGAAGAAGTGTCTGTCAGATGAGACGCACGTAGTTCCTCTGAAGGAACTCACGATCGACGAACAGTTGAAATTCGTCGAAGAACCTGTCGAAATCACGGACCGGGATGTTAAGGTCCTCAAGAGCACTAGAATACCTCTCGTTCGAGTTCGTTGGAACTCACGTCGCGGCCCAGAGTTTACCTGGGAGCGCGAAGATCGGATGAAACAAAAGTATCCCCAACTGTTTGAGAACAGTACAAACGCTACTGAGGCTGAAGCTACGGAATTTCGGGACGAAATTCCAGATCAACGGGGGGTGGATGTGACACCCCAGGATAACCGGGAAAACCATGCAACTTGACTAGCTTCCTCAGTGAGTGCCATCAAATTTCGGGACGAAATTTCTTTCAACTTGGGGATGATGTGACAACTCGAAATCTAGAACCTTTCGTTGTGTCTTGATGTAACTTGCTCGTACGTTATGTGACTAGTTAACCGATCAAACTTAATGATAACGTGAATCTTTATGTGATATGTGCTTTATTATGTGTGCATTGTATGTATATATGTATGTGTTATATGCGAGCCGAGAACCCAACACGAAACAACAAGGACCCGACTCGAGACCATGTGGTCTCGAGTGAACCGTAACCATTAGGCCGGTTTGGGCCTTTGGCCGGTTGGGCCATTGGGCCGAAAACCCTTAGCCGAAACCCATGAAGGGTGCAACATTCGGAGCTAATATATATACCACACCTTAGTTAAACCTTGTCATTTGTTGAAACATCACACACATACACTCTCATATCTTCCCTCTCACTAGAACTCTAGAACACAAACACACCTCCAAGCTCTCGGATCCACTCGGTTGGCACAAGAACTCTCGGATTTGGACTTTGGATCGGCACACACACACACTTCACCAACCGGTTAGTATTTATCATGTTTATTGAATGATGTTTGTTGTTGATTACATGATAATATGAGTAATATGATTCAACTAGTGTAAGATATGTTTGATGATGTTTATGTGTGTTAAAAAGCTTTAATGTTGAATGTGTTGCTAAAAGAACTCATGATATCTTATGAACAAATATTACACAAAACCCTTGATTAGTGATATTATGAAAAAAAACCGGTTTTGTTTATGTGAAGTATTATGATAATCGGATAGGTGTAGATATGATTTTGAGATGTTTTGATGAGTATGTTAAGTATGTTTCATTATGGTTCATAATTTTGCTAGAACAAAGGTTGATTATGTGATGAATATGTTTGAATATTTGAAGAACACTTTGAATAATAGTTGAAGATATGAAAACCCTTGTGATTTTGATCCACTTTGACTAATAGCCTGATTAGGAAAACTGTTAGTGGAATTCTATTGGTTGTTTCCTGATTTGGGCCTGATTACATTGTACCATTAAGCTGACCATATCTGCATCAACACGTGAACATGAAAACGACAGCTACCGACTCGCAATCACCCAGTTGCGACTCGCAACCACAGCGTGATGACTCGAGACCACGCGGTTGCGACTCGCAACCATAACAGGACAAGCCGAGACCACAGGTTACGAGTCCCGTTGCGACTCGAGACCTCAGCATGACAAGCCGAAACCATGGTTGCGACACCGGTTGCGACTCGCAACCACCTGAGATCAGCACAAACAGCATGACTCGAGACCATGCTTGCGAGTCCGGTTGCGACTCGAGACCACACTCATGGGCCTTAGTTAATGGGCCGGCCTTGTGGACTTCTGTGTTAACTGTTAATACGTATATTGGGCTTAGGTAGAACTTGTGGGCCAAATGTGATACCGTGCACTGTTGTTAAACTGCCATGATAGAAACTGTATGCCGTAACTGCTACTTGTACGTACACTGCTTGGTTTGAATCTGATTATAAGTGATATCCGTGTTAGGACGTTATTGACTACTTGCGACTTGATTGACTTTCTGTGATTAACTGCCGAGCAAACCAAGGTGAGTTCACACCCTTTACAAAGCATGGGATTCCCTGGGTTGGGAACGGGGTTAAGGAACGTGGATTCCTCGTCCTCCTTGGGTAGGACGTCAGTGGTTCAGGAATGTGATTCCTCGTCCGGATGGACGGATAAACGTACTAGACTAAAACTCTATCACGAAGTCCCTCCTTTTGTATCGACTAATCGCCGGGCCAATGGCGAGCGGGTCATTAGTTAGATAGCGCTATTTAGGTCTGACAAGCCTCACACCGTGCCGCAGAGGACGGGCGTGAACTAATGGATCTGGGGCACGTCAATGATGATAGACATTGATGTTTTCAGGGCACATAAACATGACTACAGTCAGCAGTCGATATGGTAACGAGTCTAGTGTACGCATGGGGTAGCCCCCACGGCCGAAATGCCTGATAACTAACATGGGGTAGCCCCCACGGCCGGAGTGCCGGAGTAACTGGGAATGAACATGACACGTTTTTAAACTATGGGGTAACCCCCACGGCAGGATGCCAGCTAAAGGAAACTGTTTTGTAAAACAACTAAAACAAACACCCAACCGTGAACTCACTCAACTAGTTGTTGACTCGTTACTACATGCTTTGCAGGACCATAGGTACTCAGCTGGAGCTTGCATGGAGGAGGGTCGTTGTGGGACACGGATTGCTACGTGCTATGTTAAACTTGGAACTTTTGAACTTATGTTATAACTTTAAACTTATGCTTCCGCTTGCAACTTAACTTGTTTGTTTTGGAACACCAATCGTAATGGTTAAACTTTTATAACTGCTTATATGCTCGTTCAGTATGATTGGTGGCTGGATCCTGGTCAGCCACGCCTCCAAGCGGTAGTACTCCGCAGGTGGGATTTTGGGGGTGTGACATATACGTGCACTATTTGAACCGAACCTGACTTGTGTGGTAACCCTGTTAGGACGTGGTTGACCACCCTTAGTTCAAGAGTCTTTTATTTGTGTATCTGCCGAGCAAACCAAGGTGAGTTCACACAGCCAAGGCATGGGATTCCCGGGTTGGGAATTGGGTTGGATATGTTGATATTGAAAGAGTTACTCGTACTTACGCATTCACTAGACTATGACCATCGTCCTCAGGATAGTCAGGACACGTTACGTAAAGCCTACGTAACCCAGTATTTGCCATTTGTCTCCCGGGTCGGGAGGACACGTTACGTAAAGCCTACGTAACCCAATACCTTCTACTGTCTTCCGGGTCGGAAGGACACGCTGCGTAAAGCCTACGTAGCCCCCACGCGTACCACTGTCCTCGGGGAAGGGCACGTCACGTAAAGCCTACGTGACCCAGTACGTATTCCTGTTCTCGGTAAAGAAGAACACATGGTTGGAAGTTAGTCTAGTAAGTACCACTAATGAGAAGCCCTCATTAGTAAGGATAAACGTGGGAAGCCCCCACCGGTAATATAAACACAAGGTTTGGGAAGCCCCCACCTTTAGTACACACTAGTATGGGAAGCCCCCACTAGTTATACTTATGCACTATGTTATGAACTTACTTTCTGTGAACTCGCTCAACTAGTTTGTTGATTATTTGCTGCATGCCTTGCAGGACCTTAGGTATACTTGGGCTTGCACCAGAGGAGAAGCGGGCCGTTGTGGACAAGAACATGTGAATGCTTATTAAACATTTTTACATTCACACATTGATACTTATGTTTTGGGTTTTACATTTAATGCTTCCGCTACATATACAACGTTTGGTTTTGAACATCAGTCGTATCTACTATTATTATTAAATGCTATGTTTGATATGATTGATGGCTTGATCCTGGTCATGTCACGCCTCCAAGCGGTGGTACTCCGCGTGTGGATCTTGGGGGTGTGACATCCACTTCCAAAGGCTCCTAGCTCCTTTGCTAAGCTCCTTACACCTTGTGATTACTTGAAAATGGATGAAGATGGAATGAAGATGGTGGTGGTGTTGTTGCATGTTCTTGACCGAAGACAAGAGGGAGAGAGGAGAAGAGTGAGTGTGTTGTGTTGTGATGAGAATGAGATGTTATGTTCTAGTGGTCACTTATAAATTCTTCCAAGAACATGTAGTCCAATGGTTCATGTGTTAACAAAAGCAAGGGACAAGATCACATATAATAAGCAAATAAAATCCAAGGTGGGGACCACCTTGTAACCGTGTTCATGAGGGGGGGGGGGGGGTATGGTTGGTTTAAAATGGATAGTTAGGAGATTAGTTAGAATCTAGTGAGTTTAGTTAGGTTATAAGTTGTTATGATGTTATATAGTGTGTTATGATGTTCGAGGATCATAACTAGCTTAGAAATGATAAAACAATGCATCTAGTGAAAATTTGGTGTTTCGGGTAGTGTCCGGTTGTTCGGTTGGATACCAGTTCGTTAAGGTGCTAAATTATGCAGTTTAGTGTGCTTTATGTTACCTTTTGTGACAATTGTGATTCCCGACACTTAGGAAAACATTCTGGACCATTTAACCATAATTCTACATAATATTTAGTTGTTTAAAGGCTGATTTTTGCCGAATTCAGCAGTTTATGTGAGTTTTAGGCACTTTTCGGCACTTAAACTATCTCTAGGAAGGCAGTTTTATGATCCATACTTTCCTTCACACTATACTAGTGTAACTCTAGGTTTCTGGCTCATTCTGTGTCTCAATACCATGTCTGTCTATGTACTGAACTCCGTCAGCTTTTTTCTGATTTGTCTGATAACTGTGCTATCTCTGTTTCGTGCATCATTTGAATCAATAAAGTGTTGCATGTAGTAATTATATGACATTATGCAATATTTGATGCCCATGTATGTATATGACAATAATCAGAAGGCATTCATGTCATAAATTTTAAATTAGCACAGTCATTAAAGCATTAATCATTGTCTAATTATTGTACGGATACATGCAAATTTTGATAATTGTCACAGTTTTCACTACACCATCATGCAGAAAATGGGCCACGAGGAGTGTTCCTATGGAACAAGAGGTTATGTTAGCTGGTCTCCTTGGTCTCCTCTTAAAATCAAATGTTTCATATGGAAAATTGCTCGACATCGTCTACCAGTCAGAGAGAAGCTGGCTTCCAGGGGTATCAACATTAGCTCCTTGTTGCGTCCCTTTTGCAACCTTCACTCGGAAAATATAGATCATCTATTCATTGAGTTTCAATTTTCGAAACGAGTTTGGGGTCTAGCAAGTAGGGTTGTAAACGAACTGAACGAACACGAACAAGGCCATGTTCGTGTTCGTTCGTTAAGGAAATTAACATGTTCGTGAACTGTTCACGAACGCATACCGAACATAAGTTTATGTTTGTGTTCGTTCGTTAAGGAAATTCAGTTGTTCACGAACAGTTTGTGAACACTGGTCTCGAACACAAACGAACACAAGCAAATAAAAACAAACGCAAATGAACATTTAACTTGAAAATGAAAAAAATAAAAACATCGTTGTCCTTAAACATTGGATATAAGTAGTTAAATACAACCATTAAATGATAAATCAAAACACAAGAAGTCTACTAGACCACCAAATGATGAATCAAGTTTAACTAATTTAGACATAATTATCCCCAAAAATGTTTTAGAATATCCAAATTTTAGCTAACTTAGAAAAAAATAAGGTTTCAAGTTTTCAATATATTTAGATAAAAGATTTATTATTTATTATTTTTTTGATATAATCAAACGAACACGAACGAACGCAAACGAACATATTATTGAACGTTCACGAAAGTAGTCGAATGAACAAGACATGTCTTCGTGTTCGTTCGCTAAGCTAACCGAACGAAATTTTTTGTTCATGTTCGTTCGTTAAGCTAATCGAACGAACATAAACGAAATTCACGCCAAACGGTTCACGAACTGTTTGCTGAACGTTCGGTTCATTTACAGCCCTACTAGCAAGTAATTGATCTGGCTTTAATTTAGCAACGCATACATCGGTTATTGATTTGCTCAAAAGTGGAGAAAATTTGAGTCTGCCAAGGAAGGAAAGAAAGGTGTTTGGGGTGGTAATATACGGGGTCTTGTGGGGTATTTGGAGGAATAAAAATGAACAGATTTTCAAATCAAAGATGTGGAGGCCGGAAAGACTAGTGGAAGATATCAAACTAGTATGTTTTGAATGGCTAAGTCAAAGGGCTAAGGGCTTAACTGTAGATTGGAACAGATGGTACAGTAATCCGTTTTTGGGGTTATAAGGCTATGTTTAGGCCGTGTTGTTTTGGGTGTGTTTTTTTGTTTCGATTTTTGTTTTTTGGTTCTGTATGGGGTTTTTTGCTAGTTCCCCGCTAGCCCTTTGATATTATATCATTGTTGCCGTTCAAAAAAAAAAAAAAAATTAGACTATGGACACGCATTAAGTTTATACATTTTGATTTAAAATTAAATATAATTTTAAGAGAAAATTCTTAATCGAAAAAAGATGATAGTATTTTAATCCTTTCAAATGCTAAATGATCAACTTCATATCATTACACTAGAAATCACTACATTTTTTCTCTTTTTCAATTAAATAATATTTTTTATATATTTATAATTACTTTTTCTCTTTCCTCTACCCACAACCACTTTCAAAAACTATTAAAAATTAACAGGGGTGAACAATATCCTCTAAATATACTAAATATACTGATAACCATTTTTAAAATATGCAAAACCCGTTCACATAAAAATACAGAATGGGATGTGAATGCCTATAGCGCTTTTCTCGTAAAAAGTTGAAGCGAGAAGCGAGCGCTTCATGTATAGGGAGATGAAATCGGGCCTTTTCGTATAAAAATCTACTCATATATGTTAGAATAAGAAGAAAATGAAGCATACCTGTGACGAAGAAGTGCGATAGAGATGACTAGATGTTAGTGACAACGGGGAAAAGATGAGCAGATGAAATGATTTCGGATGGCGGCTGGATTCTAAGGTAGAAAGAAAGAAAGAATGCGATATAGAAGTAGGGTTAAACTTACGTATCTTCTTATTTGTTATCTTTTTCTTTTTACTAAATTACACTTTTGACCCTTAATGTTTTAGTCTTTATCAAATTTGATCTTAACTTCTCCTAATATGTTTATTTGTTTCTTAAGTGTATCATGAAAGTTGTACATTTAGCTTTTTATGTTGTATAAAGAAGTCATTAAGAAATTAAACCGTATATATGTTTTAATTATCTAAATTTTAGGTGTAGAAAACTTAATGTAATAGTAAATGTTATATGTAATTTATTAATAAAATATTATATTAATACCTTGCGCTTCACATACGAAAAGCGTTGCATTTTTACGCTCTGCGCTTTGCGCTTCGGTTTTAGACCTTGTCCCTTTAGTGCGCTTCCCGCTTTTTAAAACCACGATGACACGGGCTTTTAAATTATATACAAAAAAAATATAATATTGTTATCACAAAACTGTTTCAAGTCGCTCAAACAAGACCACATAACTAATAACACTTTTTCCCAAGATAAAACATTACAAGTGGCAGCAACTCATTTGACATTCATCCACACAATCTAGATAAGAAATAGATCACACCCTTCACCATAACCACTTCAAACTAAAAACCCTACAACAACCAACACTTGTTGATCAGTTGCTTCTAACCAAATCACATATTCTCAATCCACAACAAATGGCTTCAATGACAATGGCTTCCACCTTCCTCACCGGATCAGCTGCCATTGCAGCCACCAAGCAGCCCAACACCAACACCAGCCGCCGTGGGTTGGTGGTGATGGCCAATGGGTCAAAGGTGGCCGGAGCTGAGAAAGTTGTGGTGGATGAAAACAAGGCTGGAAGTGGCCGGAGGGACATGATGTTTGCGGTTGCGGGTTTGGCTGTGTTATCTGTGGCTAAAGTTGCATTGGCTGATGATGAGGAGCCGAAGCGTGGGACTGAAGCTGCTAAGAAGAAGTATGCGCCGGTCTGCATCACGATGCCGACCGCTCGCATTTGCCGGAACTAGGTGCATTTGGTATCGTTTGTGCATTGATCATATGTAAAACTCATTATGTTTTTGCTTATTTATTTGATGGTGTCCCCGGAAAAACAAATGTTTATTAATATTATCCCTTTTGATATCGTTATTAGTTAAATTTTTTTTTTTAACCGCTAAATGTTACACTCCTCCGTTTAAAAAAAATGTTACACTTGCTTGGTGGGTATTGAACCCATGACCTACTCCTATATAAACACCTAGAGGGTTCTGGTGAAAGATGGCATGAAGTCTTGGATATTATTTTCAATAAATGTTAATCATAGTTAAAGTTTGTTGTGATATATTTTTGCTTAGAACACATAAGAAAGTAAAGAAATCATGGTTTGAATAACAACATTAGGTGTACCCTTAAGAGTGTTTCATTGTTGATGTCTAAGGGGGCAACCCTGACCCAAAGACTTTTATATCGGTTATTTTAAGACTTTTTAAAAACTATTATGAGTGATTTTGCGTAAAGTTATAGTAAACGGGTCAGACTAGGTCAATTAAATTTTTTATGGATATTGTTGTGTTCCCGAGTTTAATAAATGAAAGAAATGAAGGGGACGTATCAATATGGGGTTAAAAGGTAAAAAGGAATGGGTCATTTAGGGTTTGCTGAGAAACAAACCACGGGTAAGAACAAATCGATTTTTAAGCATTTTGAAGACTCTTCAATAATCATTGTCGCGGACTAGGTTGAGAACCTATGCTCCGTCATCCTTGCTCACCAACTGTTTGTTGAAGCTGTATATGTTTTTTCTAACAATTTCTAATTATTTTTTTTGATGATTTTGGCATTTGATTTTTTTTTTAAATTGACCCGTTTTGACTGGAGCATATTTTGGTCAGAGAAGACACGTTTTAAACAAAAAACTTACTGGACAGAAGAGTTATTGGATAGAGTTAGTCAATTAGACTCAACTAATCAATATTAGAAATCAAAGGCTGATGGGTTGTAGGGATGAGCAAAATGAACCTGGTACTGGTACCGAACCGGTACCGGTACCAAATTTACTGAACCGGGTACCTTTTCGGTACCGATTCGGTACCGATTCGGTACCGACTTTTAACATTTTCGGTACCGGTTCGGTACCGGTCCGGTATGGTACCGGTTCGGTACCGGTATTTACCGGTTTTTACCCTCAAATACCGGTACCGAACCGTACCGAACCGGGTATATTCGGTACCGGTACCGGTACCCACTTTTGAGGATTTTCGGTACCGGTTCTTTCGGTACCGGACGGTACCGAGCTCATCCCTAATGGGTTGAAGGTTTGGTGATTAGACTCAAATGGTTAAAATGATCAAATCACATGTAACAAAAAAAACTTAACTCCTATTAATATCATTAGTTTTGGTTCATATACTATATGTTGTTCAAGAAGTTGGTGTCGGTTCATCTAGTTGTGCACCTGCAAACGATTTCAAATTTCCCGATTTAAATGTTAAACCGATGAGTTTTTTTTTTTTTACGAAGGGAAACCAAATTTTGAAAATTCATTTGAAAATCCAATCCTCGGACAGTATAAAGTAGATAGATCATTGACAAATCGTTATGAAGCATCATGTCCAGTTGACAAATCGTTATGAAGCATCGGGTTGGGGAAATGGTCAAAAGCACACTGTCCAGGCAACATATATATTCCTTTTTTAAAAAACTTATGAAATTCAAGATATTTATTAATGAATTTTGATATTTTAAACCCTAAATTAATTATATCAATTAAATAATACACGAGATATTATAAATAATAAATAAAGATAAAAAGATAATAAAAATTCCATTTTTATTTATTATGCGTAGGATTCGGTTTACAAACGAGTCGGGTTTTCTAAGATCAGTTTTTTGGCAGATGTTATAGAAATCAACAAAACCTTTCTTTTTCCATCTTCAACATCAAAAGTGTTAATCCCGACGCCAACAACAGTCCACTTTCTAGAGCCTTCAATTTTCTTTTCATTTTTTTTCTCTGCAAACAGTGTAAGCAAGTGTTTGCCCTGTTTACCTAATTTCGGCGATCATAAAACCATTTTTGAACAGAATGTCGGAAGAATTTTATGAGTTGCGTGATTGGCATTTTCCGTATATGTTAGATAGAGCGTTGATCGACTCCGCACTCTTAGATGTCAAGTTAGCATGGTTAGAAGATAAAAGGGGCTAAATGTGTAAAAGTAAATAAAAAGTAGAGAAAAAAGGGGGAAGGGGTGAGATTCGTGACACGGCCCCCGACCCGGTTTGCCTGGTCTGGAAGCCACGGGACAGAAACCCGTGGTATTTGTCTTTATTTGGCAGCGGAAATTTTAACAGAATTGTTTAAATTGAAAACACCCGATTATTTTATTATAAGTTCGGGATAAACCCCGTATTTTACAATAAAAGAATTTCATTGGGAAATCCCCTGATTACAAAAACGTGTTTATTTATTTACTGAGCCACTTCATTCAAGCTGGAATGCTACGCGACACTATTCCTTGTTCACAGTAAATCACCTGAAACATGTTTAAAAAGATTTTTATCAGCGGGGAAATACTGGCGAGTCATTCAATTTGTACAAAAGACACATTGTCATAATATACAGTATTAAGAGCTATTACAATGTTTATATCCACCAATTACCCCAAAACGGTATTTATCACTCGACCGTATCTGTGACTATGGTCATATCACCCATTGGCTAACCCGTTGTCCAACGGTGACAGTTAGCAAGTAATGTATACAAAACCCTACATACCGGCAGTAATTGAATATTACAAAGACTTAATCCCTGTAATTATAAGTTTAAAATAAATCGGGTTTTGGAAACAATTTGGTAAAAAGAAAATGACTCACATTGCAAGTTTAAACTGATAAAGTTTGCCTACTGATTAAGCCTGGTAACCTAGTTAAATAATGCAAACGAAACTAGGTTAGTAACTTAATACAACATTTACGATAATCTCACGAAATCAAAACCCTCACGACGAATGATAAAGTATAGCCTGAGTTCAGGCAGCACTTAAACATCCATCAGATCGGTTTCAATCGATCGGACATTGTATCGTAGCAGTGATCGAGTTATTACCCTGTTATCGCAGCAGCGTTTCACTACTTGGACGTGTTTTTAGAGCAGTATATGGTCGATTTTGAAAGGAAATTTCGAACACAGAGGACTAGCCATGCAACGCTCGTTATATTGCTGAAATTTGAGTTTGTCGCGGCCCGCGAAGGCCTTAAGGCCGTTTTACGCGCCCCGTGAGGTCCACCCTAGCTACGGCTAGGGCTGCCGTGTCAACCCCTAGACCTGCCAGGTGTGCGACACGTGGCCCTAATGCTTATCCGGGGATTCAATGGGCTGTCGCACCCCGCGTAGACTTTGCTTAACTCTTACGCGGCCCGCGACCGACTAATAAAACTTGATTTTCTTGATTTTTCATGAAAATTAGGGTTTTAGGGGTCCGGGTTTTCACTTACGGAGCGTTTTAGGACATTTTCGTGCAAGTTGTTACATCCTCCCCACCTTGTTTAAAATCTCGTCCTCGAGATTTACTGGAACAAGTAAGGATACTTTCGCTTCATTTTCGATTCCGGTTCCCATGTATATTCAGGTCCTCTTTTCGAATCCCATTTAACTTTGACCAGTATCAATCTCTTGTGTTTATGGTGTTTAACCTTTATGTCTTCTATTTGATACGGTTTCTCAACGAATTTCAACTTTTCATTTACCTCTATGTCTTGAAGAGGTACTACCAGTGGTTCATCAGATAAACACTTTTTAAGATTAGATACATGAAACACATCATGTACCCCGACTAGTTCTTCTGGTAGTTGTAATCTATAGGCAACTGGTCCAGTTCGTTGGGTAACTGTAAACGGTCCTATATACCTTGGACTTAACTTTCCTTTCTTACCGAATCGAACTACCCCTTTCCAAGGAGAAACTTTTAATAGAACCTTGTCTCCCACTTGAAACTCTAGCGGTTTGCGTCGATTGTCTGCATAACTCTTCTAGCGGTCTCGAGCCGTTTTCAGTCTTTCCTTGATTTGAGTTATCTTGTCGGGGGTTTCTTGCACAATTTCGGGACCTGATAATTGACTTTCTCCTATTTCTGCCCAGCATACGGGAGTTCAACACTTTCGTCCATACAGTGCTTCGAATGGCGCAACATTTATGCTGGTATGATAAATGTTGTTATAAGAGAATTCTATTAAAGGTAGGTGGTCATCCCAATTTCCACCAAAATCTATTACACATGCCCTGAGCGTGTCTTCTAAGGTTTGGATCGTCCTTTCACTTTGTCCATCTGTTTGGGGATGGTATGCAGTACTTAAATTTAATCGTGTCCCATTGCTTCCTGGAAACTTGTCCAGAAATGCGAAGTGAAACGACTATCCCTATCGGACACAATGGAGAGTGGAACTCCATGTAGGGATACTACCTCATCTACGTATAACTTAGCCAATCTTTCCATGCTAATGGTTTCCTTCATTGGTAGGAAATGAGATGATTTGGTTAATCGATCTACAATTACCCAGATTGCGTCATTACCTTTCTTGGTCTTGGGCAACTTAGTAACAAAGTCCATTGTTATTAGTTCCCATTTCCATACAGGCATTTCTAATTGTCGAAGTAAATCTGAGGGTCTCTAGTGTTCTGCCTTAACTTGCGAACAAGTGAGGCACTTAAAAACGTATCTAACTATGTCCTTTTTCATTCCTATCCACCAGAAGTTATTTCTTAAATCTTGATACATCTTTTTATTACCAGGATGCATCGTATACCTAGATTTGTGGGCTTCCTCTAAAATCTTATCTCTTAAATCTCCTTTCCTAGGTACCCAAATTTTTTTTTATGGAATTTCCAAATTCCATCAGTCCCTTGTTCTAATTCTTTTATCTGTCCTTTCATTTCTTCAGCATCATCCTTGATTGCTGTTTCTTGGACGCTTTTCAGCTGTTCCATTAAATCTAACTGTAGATTTAATCTAAGAGCACGAACTCGCTTTTGTTTCTCATGGTATTTACGACTTAGGGAATCTGCTACTACATTTGCCTTTCCTTCGTGATATAGGATATTACAGTCGTAATCACATAAAATTTCCATCCATCTTCTTTGCCTCATGTTTAATTCTTTTTGCCTAAATATATACCTTAAACTCTTATGATCTGTATAGAAAGTAAACTTACCTCCGTACAGATAATGTCTCCAAATTTTAAGGGCAAAAATTATTGCTCCTAGTTCTAGGTCATGAGTTGTATAATTTTCCTCGTGCTTCTTCAAATGTCTTGAAGCGTACGCAATTACCTTGTTGCGTTGCATTAGCACACAACCGAATCCTAGCTTAGAAGCATCACAGTAGACTTCAAAATCTTCTATCCCTTCTAGTAAGGCAAGAATTGGGGCGTTTGTTAACCTTTGCTTTAAGATTTTAAAGGCATCTTCTTGCTTGGGTCCCCATTCAAATTTAACAGTTTTACAGGTTAGCTTAGTTAATGGAACAGGTATCTTAGAAAAATCTTTGATGAAGTGCCTATAGTATCCAGCTAATCCTAGAAAACTTCTAACTTCCGTGGCTGATTGCGGGACCTTCCAGTTTGTGATCGCTTCTATCTTGGAGGGATCCACGTGAATGCGTTCGTGATTTACCATGTTTCCTAGAAATTGCACCTCCTGTAGCCAAAATTCACACTTCGAGAATTTGGCGTAAAGCTTCTCCTTTCTTAACAAGGTTAAGAGTGCATGTAGGTGCTCACATTGATCGTCCTGGCTTTTGGAATAAATAAGTATATCGTCGATGACGACAATTACAAACTTATCAAGATACAGTTTACAGATCCTATTCATCATGTCCATGAATGCTGCAGGAGCATTCGTTAATCCAAAGGGCATGACTGTAAACTCGTAGTGACCATACCTAGTTCTGAAGGCAGTTTTAGGTATGTCTTCTTCCTGTACCTTTAACTGATGATATCCGGAGCGCAAATCTATCTTAGAGAAATACCTAGCTCCTTGAAGTTGATAAAAAAGATCATCAATCCTAGGCAATGGGTATCGATTCTTAATGGTAACCTTATTCAATTCCTTATAATCGATACACATTCGCATCGAACCATCCTTCTTTTTCACGAACAACACAGGTGCTCCCCAAGGGGATGAACTAGGTTGTATGAATCCTTTTGTTAACAATTCATCTAACTGCTTTTTCAGTTCTAACATTTCTGTCGGTGCTAACCGATAAGGTGCCTTAGCTATTGGAACAATTCCCGGAATTAAATGAATTCTAAACTCTACTTCCCTATCTGGCGGTAATCCAGGTAGTTCTTCTGGAAATACATCAGGATATTCCGATACTACTGGAATTTCCTTAAGTTCCTTGCTTTTAGTGTTAATGATTACCGAAATCATGTACACTATTCCTTGCTTGCGTTCATAACTAGCAACTTTCATTACTGAAATAAACTTCATTGGTTTACACGGCTTATCTCCTATCACCAAAATTACTTCTCCTGCTGGTGTATGAATTTCTATAGAATTCTTATCACTGAGGATTCGAGCATGGTTGGCTACTAACCAATCCATTCCTAACACGACATCGAATCCTGCTAAATTCATAGGTAAAAGGTTTGTAGAAAACTTATGTCCGGAGAGTTCTATTTTTCCTTCTTGAAGAACTTTATCTATTTTAATAGAATTTCCTTCTGTTGTTTCTACCGTATAAATTTTCCTAAGTTTGGTTAGGGGTTGCTTAAGAGCTTGGCAAAATGAAGTATTTATAAAACTTTGGTTTGCACCAGAGTCAAATAATACTTTTGCGTAAACATCATGTACAAGAAACGTACCAACTATCACATCCGGAATTAGATCTGCTTCTTGTGTAGTAAGCTGGAAGGCTCTTGCATTCTTGTTATTAGTTCCTTCAGTTACTTTTGCCTTGTTATCGACTGGCTTGACCAGCTTAGGGCATTCTGGTCTAAAATGCCTAGCTTCTCCGCAATTAGATCTTGGATTTCTTCCTGCACTCCTCCTCTCGGTGCCCCGGTGCTTTGCAGAAATTACAATTTTCCTGACATTTACCAAAATGTTTCTTTCTACAGTTTCTGCAGAATGGAGGTGTGGAAGATTGCCCAGTTCCCTTTTTCTTGAAGTTACTGTTGTTATTACCCCCACGGAAACCTTGGGTAAACTTCTGGGCCAATTCCTTTTTCCTGTTCTCTTCTCTTGTGCGTACCAGCCCGTCGGTTAAGGTGTTGGCCAATTCAACCGCATCGTCAATCGTGCGAGGTCTCGCAGCCTTGACTATGTCGCGAATCTCGCTAATTAGCCCCCAAATGTAGCGAGAAATAAGAACCGGTTCTGGCGAGGCGAGAGTTGGCACTATTCTAGCATACTCGAAGAATTTCGAAGTATACCCTCTATAGTCAACGTCCACCATCTGGTGGTTCAGGAACTTATTTGTCATCTGTTCCTTTTCGTAGGAGGAACAAAACTTTCTTTCTACCAATTCCTTAAATTCCTCCCAACTCATGGCATAAGCCATGTTACTTCCCTTAGCTTGTAGCACTGTATTCTACCATTCTAACGCTTCTTCCTTGAATAGGTGGGATACATACATTACCTTGTCTTCTTCTGCGCACTTACTTATTTTAATCACAGCTTCGGTCTTTTCCATCCAACGGAGTGCGGCAGTCGCTCCTTCATTGCCTGCGAATTCGACTGGCTTACAGGCTAGAAATTCCTTGTAAGTGCAACCAGTCGTTGCCACTTTCATTTTCTTAAGTAATGGGGCTTGAACCACATTATTATTATTGCCGCCCCCATTCACACTGTTACTGAAATTATTATCATGGGTGCGTTTGCTATGGTTGGCTTGGGAAGGTTCAACTGGATTCTTAACAGCAGCGACGATTGCCTGGATAACATTGGCTATTCCCTGAGCAACAATATTTTCTATATCTTGTCTATTAAGAAAATGGTCTTCATTATTGGGTTTAGATGGGTTAACTTCATTTGCTGGTTGGTTTATTGCGTTTTCCATCTGAATAATTAACAATATATATGGGTTAACTTCATTTGCTGGTTGGTTTATTGCGTTTTCCATCTGAATAATTAACAATATATATATATATATATATATATATATAAATTATTGTCACAAAATGGATAGCAATTAAACACAATAGGGCAATCACAAACACAATTAAGTCAACACATATAGCCAAAATCGTCGACATTGCGACATTTATATTTTTATATATTAGTATGCATCCGTACAAGCCATATATTTTACAGATGTTTTATCTTATTATTATACAATATTATATATTATTTTATAGGTTATATTATATATATAGATATTTTTTCACATATTATTATTATACAAAACATTTAACTTCGGTTAACTGGTCTTTCAAAAACGACGCTCCCTCTCGTCGTACTTCCACGTGATGTCTTCCCCCACTTATCTAATCCGATTTCCCGCATCCACCAGTTCCTCGCCGTAGCGGCGTAATTCAGCAACGTTCTCTGGGTTCATGGGTGGTAAAGGAGCAGGTTCAGGATCAAACTGGGGAAAGTACGCATTTGGGTTATTCATGAAATTCTGAAAGTGCCAGTCACTAGTCCACCATTCTTCCAACTGCCCTGTAAAAGGTTGAGGGTTGACAATAGTGTCCGAAATAGCAGGTTCCAAATTGATAGGAAGTTTTGATTGAGCGGGGAAATTGAAAAGGGTTTCATCAGCAGGTCCGATGAGGTCACAGTTTGCCAATTTTCTATCGAGTTCCTCCCAAGGTGGCAATTCCTGGGCTTGAGCAAAGCTCTCCCCTACTTCTTTTCCTTTTCCTTTTGGATCCTCCGTCTTTTCACCTTTTGGGCTGCGGGCTTCTTTTTTCGTCCTCGTTTCCTGTCTAGAAGCCTTCTCCTCGTTTCAGGTTTGGGTTTCTCCTGGGGCTGGGCCTGAAAGACTAGTGGCTTCTCGATGTCAGCCTGATAACCGGACTGGGTTCCGAAAATCTCCATATTAGTGGTATGGATTGTGAAATTTCGGAGCGCTTCCGATAGTTCATTCATGCTGTTAGGCACACATGAAGAAACACACAAAAATTCAAATTAATATTTTATTTATTATAATTAAATTTTCACAGGATCACAAAAAGACAGTTTGAAAATAAAGTACTTTCAAATACTTAATTAGCTTAAATCAGTGGCTCTGATACCATCTTTTCTGTAACGGCCCCCGACCCGCTTTGCCTGGTCCGGAAGCCTCAGGACAGAAACCCGTGGTATTTGTCTTTATTTGGCAGCGGAAATTTTAACAGGATTGTTTAAATTGAAAACACCCGTTTATTTTATTATAAGTTCAGGACAAACCCCGTATTGGATAGTGTTAGTCAATTAGACTCAATTAATCAATATTAGAAACCAAAGGCTGATGGGTTGAAGGTTTGGTGATTAGACTCAAATGGTTAAAATGATCAAATCACATGGACCAAAAAAAAACTTAACTCCTATTAATATCATTAGTTTTGGTTCATATACTAAACGTTGTTCAAGAAGTTGGTGTCGGTTCATCTAGTTGTGCACCTGCAAACGATTTCAAATTTCCCGATTTAAATGTTAAACTGATGATTTTTTTTTGACGAAGGGAAACCAAATTTTGAAAATTCATTCGAAAATCCAATCCCCGACAGTATAAAGTAGATAGATCATTGACAAACCGTTATAAAGCATCATGTCCAGTTGACAAATCATTATGAAGCATCGGGTTGGGAAAATGGTCAAAAGCACACTGTCCAGGCAACATATATATTCCTTTTAAAAAAACTTACGAAATTCAAGATATTTATTAATGAATTTTGATATTTTAAACCCTAAATTAATTATATCAATTAAATAATACATGGGATATTATAAATAATAAATAAAGATAAAAAGTTAATAAAAATTCCATTTTTACTTATTATGCGTAGGATTCGGTTTACAAACGAGTCGGGTTTTCTAAGATCGGTTTTTGGCAGATGTTATAGAAATCAACAAAACCTTTCTTTTTCCATTTTCAACATCAAAAGTGTTAATCCCGGCGCCAACAACAGTCCACTTTCTAGAGCCTTCAATTTTCTTTTCATTTTTTTTCTCTGCAAACAATGTAAGCAAGTGTTTGCCCTGTTTACCCTAATTTCGGCGATCATCAAAACCATTTTTGAATAGAATGTCGGAAGAATTTTATTAGTTGCGTGATTGGCATTTTCCGTAGATGTTAGATAGACCGTTGATCGACTCCGCACTCTTAGATGTCAAGTTAGCATGGTTAGAAGTTAAAAGGGGCTAAATGTGTAAAAGTAAATAAAAAGTAGAGAAAAAAGGGGGAAGGGGTGATATTCGTGTCACGACCCCCGACCCGGTTTGCCTGGTCAGGAAGCCGCGGGACTAAAACGCGTGGTATTTGTCTTTATTTGGCAGCAGAAATTTTAACAGGATTCTTTAAATTGAAAACACCCGATTATTTTATTATAAGTTCGGGACAAACCCCGTATTTTACAATAAAGGAATTTCACTGGGAAATCCCCTGATTACAAAAACATGTTTATTTATTTACTAAGCCATTTCATTCAAGCTGGAATGCTACGCGACACTATTCCTTGTTCAAAGTAAATCACCTGAAACATGTTTAAAAAGATTTTTATCAGCGGGGAAATACTGGCGAGTCATTCAATTTGTACAAAAGACACATTGTCATAATATACAATATTAAGAGCTATTACAATGTTTATATCCACCAATTACCCCAAAACGGTATTTGTCACTCGACCGTATCTGTGACTATGGTCATATCACCCATTGGCTAACCCGTTGTCCAATGGTGACGGTTATCAAGTAATGAATACAAAACGCCACATACCGGCAGTAATTGAAGATTACAAAGACTTAATCCCTGTAATTGTAACTTTGAAAATAAATCGGGTTTTGGAAACAATTTGGTAAAAAGAAAATGACTCACATTGCAAGTTTAAACTTACAGAGTCCGCCTACTGATTAAGCCTGGTAACCTAGTTAAATAATGCAAACCAAACTAGGTTAGTAACTTATTACAACGTTTACGATAATCTCACGAAATCAAAACCCTCACGATGAATGACAAAGTATAGCCTGAGTTCAGGCATCACTTAAACATCCATCGGATCGGTTTCAATCGATCGGACATTGTATCGTAGCAGTGATCGAGTTAGTACCCTGTTATCGCAGCAGCATTTCACTTCTTGGACGTGTTTTTAGAGCAGTTTATGGTCGATTTTGAAAGGAAATTTCGAACACAGAGGACTGGCCATGCAACGCTCGTTATATAGCTGAAAATTGAGTTTGTCACGGCCCTCGAAAGCCTTAAGGCCGTTTTACGCGCCCCGCGAGGGCCACCCTAGCTACGGCTAGGGCTGCCGTGTCAATCCCTAGACCTGCCATGTGTGCGACACATGACCCTAATGCTTATCCGGAGATTCAATGGGCTGTCGCGCCCCACGTAGACTTTGCTTAACTCTTACGCGGCCCGCGACCGACTAATAAAACTTGATTATCTTGATTTTTCATGAAAATTAGGGTTTTAGGGGTCCGGGTTTTCACTTACGGAGCGTTTTAGGACATTTTCGTGCAAGTCGTTACAGAACCCGACCCGTTTAGAACAACAAACAACATGCGCACCAGTTGAGTTGGAAGGTGCACCGCTCCTGGTGATAAAACTCGATCCGATTAACTTAGAAACCATTCAAGATGTTCAACCATTAGGTTACCATCCTTGACAATATGGTGCTCACTTTGCTTTTACCACTTTGTCACCGCTCTATCAGTGGCGAAGCTTGAAAATTTCCACCGGGGGTTCGGAAGTCATCGAACCTAAAAATTCTATATAATTATTTTTTTTATAAAACCGGGAGGTCGCAAACGTATATACCTAAAAAATTCTACACGAAACGTACATACATAGCACTACTGAGTGAAATTGGGAGGTCGGGCGCCCCTCCCGGCCCCTTGAAAGCTACGCCCTTGCGCTCTATGGCACACCATATTTGCCGCCACCACCTTATCAATAATTGTCGCACTAGTTTCATGTAACAACCAGCACCTTCGTGCTTGTTACTCTCGTTACACTCGTTACGCCTAGCACCAAAAATTTGGATCATAATGTAGCCATATCGCTTACAACGCTACTTCGCATTATATCACATACTTTCAACACGCTATATCGCACGCCACAACGCATACTACACTAATGCTAACGATGACATCGTGTGAGTGCTTGAACAACTCCCCTCGCTCGTCGTGATAACGATGACATCGCGTGAGTACTTAAGCTACTCCCCGCTCGTTGTGGTGCGACGCAAACGCTAACGCAGACTCAAACACAATTACTTATGCTGTGACCTATTATACCATAATAATAATAATAAATAATAATAAAGGTATTGGAACTGTCTAAATGCGCACTCGTTGGCACGCGCAACTCAATCTATCGCACTGAAATGCAACCTAACACGACGGTACTTATCTCGCTATAAGGCTTAAAGTATCCACAATGCTTAACGCAACAAAACACGTTGAACGAAACGAAAGTTGGAAAACTAACAAACGAAATCGAGCTGTCCGAATGGACATCTGATCGAATGGACTTCCGTCCGGATGACCATCCGCTCGGATGGCCATCCGATCGGATGACCATTCGATCGAAAGCCATCCGATCCATCCCACCGCCTTAACTTCGTCCTCACCTATAAATAGGACCACTGTGTCTCATTTCAACACTTTGGTTCTCTCATCCGACCAACTCGCTCCAAAGTCACTTTCAGTCACTTTTAATCAAGATTCAAGGCTAATCCATAAGTATTTCTCTCCAAATCTTGTACAATCATCACCACTAAACACTTTCACATCATCTTTTCCATCAAAATCACCGATTTTCTTCTTGAAATCGTCTGATTTGGACATCTTGAAGGAGGATCTCACTCGGTTTCTTACGCAAACTGTAGTGTGACGTCGCCTCATCAAGAATGGTTCGGATCTAAAGGATTTCTACACTATTCAACACAAATCACCAAAAAATTTCAACGTTTTCAACTAATTTCTACCCTTCTTAAACTATTCATCACTTTTCTACTCAAAATCGATGGAACCTATACTCATTCAGGCTCTCCACTCATTCTCTAGTTGAGAACCGGCTTGAAAACGGATTTCCACCGGAGAGATTACCGACTAACGAGTCAAACATGAAATTCCGTCAAGAACAGTTAGTCTGATCGAATGGGGTGATTCCCATCCGATCGACTGAGCTGGACTTGGTGTGGCTTCCGTTGTTCGATACGTCGTCACGCCGTCTCCGTTAAATTTCAACTTTTAACTTAGAGAATTTTACAAAGTTTTCAAACAACGGGTTGCCCAATCGAATAGCCATCCGATCGGATGACCATCCGATCGAATGACTATTCGACCAGGTGGCTTGTCTCTTATAATTTTCAACACTTAAACGATTTGATAAAACTTCAAACTTCAAGCTTCTCGATCGAATAGCCATCCGATAGAATGGCCATCCGTCCGGATGACCATCCGATCGAATGACTTGATTCATACTACAACGAAAACTTCAAAAGTTGAAACGTTTTACAAACACACTCACTCAATCGAATGACCAACCGTTCGAATGGTCATCCGTCCGGATGACCATCCGTCCGAATGACCATCCGATCGAATGGGTTCTCATCCGTTCGACTCACCATTTGACACTTATCTCATCCGACACGTTGTCTACACGATGTTCAACGCTTACGCTACTGTTCTATGCTCAGGCTAACTCCAACGCGCTCTCAATCAATCCAATCAAGTTGTGGTTACTTGTTAAACACCTACTGTGAGGATACTTGACCCCCTTTTAAACGCTTTAAACACACTTTGGGGTGTAACATACGTTCATATCTAAAACGCACTTATCAAAATGCAGTCTATACTCTAAACTATTATCACATGCGAATTACTGTCGTACATATTTACACGTGATGCTAGATACATATGTGCTAGGACTCTTACTCGCGACGTTCCACCTTAGTTAGTATGGTACTATAGTTGGACTCACACCCGACGGGGTCTAGTTAAGGAAATCACGCCCTTTTTGGGACCCTATCGCAGTCATCGAGTGACTTAGCTGGTAGTATTTGTCTTGTAGTGGGTATGTTCATCTCGTTTATGTATGTGTAAATTCGCAGCGCTTTTATCTACTTTACTACTATTTCAAACCTGTATACTCGCCAATACTTTTTGTATTGACATTATTTTAACGTATGTTGCAGGTTAATCGCAGACTATCTCGAATCAAGCTAGGAAGTCTAGAAACTCACAATAAATCTTGGTTGTCGGATTTGTATTGTTTGAGACAACATGAAATATGTATAACTATTTGCTGATATATTGTATATTAGTATGGGATAATGAACGCATTAAATATTGTCACTAAATAGTTGGTATAGATTCTCTTGAGCAATCTGATTCGCCTACTGCCGCGCCCTGATGATTCCACCATCAGTTGGGGTGTGACAGATTGGTATCAGAGCCATAACTATAAGGAATTAGGAAAGACACGACCTGGTCTGGGTTTTGATGTCTTAGAATTGACCTAATCTATAGTCTAAGTACCAACAGACTGGCTACGTGCGAACACAGTAGGGTTTGGTACAAGCCTACTTTTGATGCTCTCATTCAAAACACGTGAATACTACATCCTCGTACGAGCTCTCGCACATACAAGATTCGTATGAAGGAGCCTTTCCTAAGGATGAAGAACATACTCTTGCCTTTCCTAAGGCTAACACAATACAAACGCTTGACAATACTCGCATACCACAACCGAGTGGTCGTGTCGAGATTAGGTGTGAAAACCAAGAACTCTTGATAACGTCACTCACTCATCGCATTATTCTTAGCACGAGAACTTTCGTTGAGTAAGGAGTGAAATCCACATCTCAACGGAAATCTCCATTTCTATCTAGTGGAACTCCCAAATTGATTCGGTGAGCACAACCACAGCTAGGAGCGAAGTCTCGACAGTACCAACGACTCGAGCCGCGTAATGGCTGGAAGGACACTACGTCAAATAGGGCTTTTGGCCACACAAAAAAAGTGTGACCATACGCCTTTTGCCACACTTTAATTTTCCAACTCAAGTGTGACCAAAGGTCGAGTCATCGTAGGTATCATACGGCCATATTCACGTTTAGTGGCCGTAGCAACTTAAAAGTGTGGCTAAAGGGTACCACTATTTATTGCTGGAAACAGACATTCTGTACAATAAGTGTGGCTATAGGGTAGCAACAGCCACATAAATTTATTGTAAGTGTGGTCGTTTCTATTGTATAGTCACTTAAAAGTTTGTTTTAGCCACACCAATTAAAAAAAAGGTGGAAAAAAGAGTTGTTGTAATCAAGCATTCCATTCAATTAGTGTGACTAAATGGTAGTTACGACCACATAAACTCATTGTAAGTGTGGCTATTGTGTAATCTTTGGTCACACATAATATTTTTTACCCATCACGTTTGCTAATATTTCGTCACACCAAAATAAACTAAATGGCGATGGTGTGACTATTGTCTAACCTTTGGCCACATGTAATACATTTTACCAATTACAATTGCTAACATTTCGTCACACCAAAATTAACAAAGTGATGACAATGTGACTAATGATTATGTAAAGTCACATTAATAATAAAATGTGTGGCTAAATGTATTTTAAAATGTTATGAATAACCTTTAGCCACATATTTTTACAAATGTGTGGCAGGGAGGTTTTGCCAAAAGTGTGGCCGTAACCCCTTTTTCACGTGGTGGGATGAGTATCGTAGCCGCATCCCGGTGAGGGCAGAGTCCATTAGGCCAACGTGTGTGTTCGAACTTGTTGAGAACAGTTGAACCACTTTGGGTAGTCGACGTCTAACACCCCGGACACTCCCATCTATTTTAAGCCTGCAGTCACTGGTCTTTACGCGTCAACGAATTTTACGAGTTTACTATTTTACGCTTTATCGAATTTTCGACTTTACCGCTTTATCGATTTGTCGCTTTTCGCTCCCCACTTTATATGCACAACTCACACAGCCATCGCAATCTAAAATTAGAGCCGAATATCCGCAACAAAACTAAAGTCTAACAACTCGCTCTCTCTCTCTCTTCATCGCGTCCTCGCGCAATCTACAAAAATATATATGTATATATATATATATATAATCTACTATTATACGTGAGAACTTAGGAATCTCGTGTCTCCTATGTGGCTCCTATGTGAATACGTATTACTATGCTACCTGCAACAAATTTTAAACGCGCTCAATCGCATCGCATACTCAAACTCATTATGATCGAATATCACTCCAAATCTCTCTTCGTTTAGATGTCTTCAAACGATTCCACCTCGAGACGCACTGCCAAGAGAAGAGCCAGACGAACCGCCGATAGGAGGATCGCCTCACTCGTGGCCAAGGAAGTGGCCAGGGTCATTCCTCAAATCGTTGCACAGGTTCAATCTCCCAGCAACCCTCGAACCTCGGAAGACTCTAAGACTAACGCGCCGCAGTCTACGTTCTACTACAAACACTTCAAAGTCTGTGACCCGATGGTCTTCACAGGTGAAGGAGGTGTATCTCAACTACTCCAATGGTTTGATGCCATCGAGGTTAACCTTCATCAGAGTGGGTGCCCCGAGCATTTTCGTACTACATGCGCCACAGGAATATTCCAATCAAGAGCCCTCGACTAGTGGACAGCCAAGCGTACCAAACGTGGGAACGATGCAGCTTACTCTCTCTCCTGGAATGAGCTGAAGGAGCTCATGAAGGAAGAGTACTGCCCTCCCTATGAAGTCCAGAAGCTAGAAGACGAATTTTGGGAAATCAAGCAAGTTGACGGTGACAACGCCAACCTCACAGCAAGGTTTAAACAGCTTAGCATCATCTGCCCAAGCCAAGTCGACACTCCTGAAAAGGCTATCAAGAAGTACATCCGTGCTTTGCCTGAATGTGTAGGTGATTTTGTCGAAGCTGCAAAACCTGCTACCATCGAAGAAACCTACCTGTTCGCCGCAGAAATCAATGACAAGCGATTTTTGGCGGGATTCTTCTCCAAGGATGCCACCAAGAAGGCCAATCAAGCAATCGTCATCGAATCCTAAGACGACTCCTCCGACGAATCCCCAGACAATACCTCCATTGACAACACACCGCTACAGGACGTTCAGTGTCACACCCCAACCGATGGCGGAAACATCGGGATGAGACGAACAAATCGCTCAAAAGCATCATAACACTCATTGTGACAATATAGATTAAATCAAATTTCATAAATGACTAAATTCAAATACATTGTTTCAAATATAGACAAATTGCAACAAATAAGGTTTATTATTAAAATGGGTATCTAGTCCATCCTAACTTGATTCCTTCATCATCTTGACTATCAACCTGCAACATGTATTAAAATAACATCAGTAGATATGTTGGCGAGTATACAAGTTTGGTACATAGCATAATAGAATAAAATGTTTAAATGTGCTCATATCCAACATGAATAAGATGATACTAGTTAACAGTTATGCCGAAACGATGTTACTCTACATGCTCAAACCAATGTTTACGCAATTAAAGTGCCTATCCCAAAAGTTTAGCGGGAGGTTAACATGTTTAACTTAACAATACCCAAGGATAGCGGGCGGAGTGTTACAACCTATAGCGCTATAATTGTTAAGGTAGGCTTGATCGAAGTTAATGAACATATAGTCATGAAGTGTTTACATTAGCATCACATGTATAACAAGAATCAAATATTTCATGTGTAATTTGGATAGAGTGTGAATAAATAAAGTTTAACGTGGTTGTGAATTTGAATATCAATACAAGTTGCACCCAAAAGTGTTTAAAATGAAAATGGGATCGAGTATACTCACAGTTGTTGCGTATAAGAATTCCTTGAATTATCGCACAAGTAAAGATTAAGAAAGAATCCAAGAGAACGAACGTGATGGTTATCCTAGATATATAAAAGTAACACGTAACAATCTCGTTAAAAGTTGTAGAATGAATATAACCCTAATATTATTGGTTTACGATATAAATTCATGTTAATTAAATTTTTAAACTAATCCTCTTTTTAATATTTTTGGATTATAAAAAGATTAGTTTAATCCTTAAATATAATGATTAATAGGTTTACATTTTTGTTAATATGATCAAAATGTTTTAAAACAGCTTTTTGTTTTAATTATGAATGGTAAAAAGAATAGAAAAAAAAAAGAAGAATTAAAGTTTACAACAGCAAAATAAAGAAAAGAAAAGAGGAACAATAAGTAAATAATTCGTTCAAAAAAGGGCAAAACACGGGTCTGGCCGGGTCTCGAACCGGAGACCTCCGGGTTACACGGTGTACACGACACACGGAGTCATCATCTCTTTTGTTAAAAAAAAAACAAACCAGCCTAACAAAGGAAGAAACACATGGATCCACTGTTATTGTTTAAAAGCATGTTTGTTAAAAAAAAAAAAACAAACCAGCCTAACAAAGGAAGAAACACATGGATCCACTGTTATTGTTTAAAAGCATGTTATGAACGTAAATAAGAACAAATGAAATCTGTACATCTATTTCTTCATTTAATCCAACAACAGTGGCTTATATACATATTATTTTCTTTCAACTATCAATTCATGTGCTATTAAGTTGAAGTTTAAATAACAAAACTCAAGGGAAGGAATAGCAAGCATGTTGCAGACTTCACAAGGCCCTATATAGCATCAAGCAAGATCTTCTCACCTGGTATTATAGATTTGTTGTGTACGTTGCCTCTATTGGGTTTATTATTAGCAAAAGTGACACCTCTTTGTTCACGTTTTAGTTATGGTAAGGATTTCATCTATCTTCTTTTGTATGTTGATGACATTATTCGTACCGCCTCTTCACCAGCCTTGGTCACTCAAGTTAGCCCTTGCCTCTCAGCTGAGTTTGCTATGACTAACGTAGGCCTTTTATCCTTTTTTTTCTTAGTATTGAGGCTATTTGCACTACGTCTGGGTTATTTCTATCTCAGAGTGCTTTCGCTAGAGACATTTTACATGGGATGACATGGTCACGTGTTATCCTTGTAGCATACCAACGAATACAAAGTCAAAGCTTTCTTCGGCTAGCTAACCCATTGTCGATTATTTATCGTAGTGTTGCTTGTGCATTGAAGTATCTAACATTTACTCATCCTAAAATTGCCTTTGCGGTTCACCAAGTCTGCCTTTCATGCATGACCCTGGTCATCTTCAAGCCCTGAAGTGGATTTTACACTACATTCATGATACTCTTCATAACTCTCTCTAGTTGTGTCCTTTTGTAGATCATCTGGTTGCTTACATTGATGTCGATTGGGCGGGATGTTGTGATACTCGTAGATCTATATCAGGCTTCTGTGTGTTCGTTGGTGACGATCTTGTGTATTTATCTTCTAAACGTCAACATGTTGTTTCTTGATCACGCGCTGAAGCTAAACATCGTGGTGTCACAAATCTGTTTCTAAAGCAGCTTGGCTGCGTAATCTCCTTCTTGAGTTACATAGTCGTGTGTCTTGTGCCACACTTGTGTTTTGTGACAATGCAAGTACCATGCCCCTAAAGCATCAAAGAACCAAACATGTGGAAATATAATATTTACATTTTGTTAGTGAAAGTGTTGCTATTAGTCTGGTTGTGTGTTGCATGTTCCCGTTGATCTATATTTAGCAAAGGCTTACCATCACAACCATTTTTTAGAAGTTAGGTCCAGTCTTAACGTTCAGTTTCCCTCTGCTCGGATTCCCGCACGGGGTATGTTAGATAAGTTTAATAATATGAACTTATTGTACAAAACGTGCGAATGACGTGAAAAAGTAAAGAAAATGCGGTGACATTTTCGTAATTATTTTTTACTCGTAGGGTAATTATCAAAATTACCCTACAAGATCAAAATTACCTTACAAGATCATTTTACAAAATTACCCTACAAGATTATTTTTGAGTGATTTTGATAATTACCCTACGAGTAAAATAATTAAGAAAATTCCATGGCCTTTTTTTACTTTTCCACGTTATTCGTACGTTTTGTACGATAAGTGTACTTGTTTTTGATCTTTTGTTTAAATAATACGCTTACGGTGATCTTATAGCATTGTAATTAGTGGGTCAGGATTTAGGGAAAACAGTGAGAAGTGTGAGAACAGTGAGAACGGTTATGGATCGTCAGATCAAAACAATTTATGGCTGAGATTGCACGGTGGCGTTTTCGTAAATAACATAAACCTATTAAAGTGTGCGCGCTTCAATAAGGGCAAAGAGGTAAATGTACATCTACAAAAAACACATCAAACGTGACCAAAACATATAAACTTCCCCAGAGAAGCCTCCTCGACTCTTACAGAAAACGTGAAAACCCTAGCAAACGTGAAACAACAAATATTATGGCGTCGAAATATCAAACCAGATCCAGAGGCAAAAAAAAAAATAGTGAGTTAACTTCGATTTACATTGTGCTAGTTTATGATGTTTTCGACGTTCTAATTTTAACAATAAATTTGTTGTTTCTATGAGTGTGGAAGGGAAATTTTCATCTGCTCCAAAACGCCAAAAACCCAACGAGCAATGAAAGAAGACAACAAGAGAACATTGTACAGATTGTTACTTTTTATGATCTTTGTTTGTAAAACTCCGTATATCATGTAATATACTTTAATACTTTGTTACTAAACGCCAAAATTTGTATCGCTTGTTTAATATTCTTTAAATGCATGAGGACGGAATTTTACATATATCATTTGTGTTATTAAACGCCATGTATCATCTGTGATTGGCTTATTGAAAAACATATATCATTCATGTGTTATTAAACGCCAAAACATGTATCATTTGATAGATTTGTTACTGAAGAAACACTAGATAAATGGTCAGAACCGAGATATCTAGGGGGTTTGAATCCGCATAAAAGGTTAGTTCCCACTCGATTGATTTAGATCTTAACGGACCTTCTTCTCCGGCAATTCTGCAAAAAAGGAACACCGTTAGCCTCGCCAAGGGGAGAAGACGGTTCTCTGCTTGACCCGACTCCGGTGTGAGAATAAGTATTGGGAATGAAGAAGAAGATGTATTTGAGAAGTGAGTGTAACTTGAATTTCATACCTGAATAATTCTCTTATTTATAACCGGGAATCTTTGGGCGGGAAAACCCGTTAGTGAAAAGAAGACGGAAAATGTTAACCCCGTAAGCGGTTATGTTTCCTTCCGTTAATACTCTTGATCCGACGTGATAGCACACGGATCGTGGTTTTGATCAAAGGCTAGGGATTAGCCACGTGTAAAGTGGCTAAGTGGGGATTACCCTTCATTTGCATGCATTCGTTGTGATTTTAAGGACGACTGATGTAGTAACACATGTCCAGACGGTTGTAACCGTCTTGGTGGTGCACGATTGTATTATTTCTAGAAGACTACTGTTGTAATCTGGTGTGACACCTTATCGTGTGGAAACAGGTGAATAAATCCCAAGTTTGGGCAAATAATATCCAAGTCTGGATATTAAGCGGAAGTATCTAAATCTGGATTCTTGTCCCTTATTTGGTGTGGGAGAGGCGCAAGGTTTTATGATTCCCTTTGGGCGCAAGTGTTGACTGTTGTGGGCCTTTTAAACCTTTCTTTTGTGAGACCAGTGCGCGGCCGCGCAAGGTGCCAAGCTGAAAATTAAGGCTGTGGTATGGTCTCGAGCACTTATTTATAAGGTTTTTGGGACCTTACCCCTTCAAGTCCCCCCCGTCTGGTGTTGTACTTATGTAAGTAAGTGGAGCACTGGACTTGTGAGAGGGAAATGCTTTTGGGCGCGAAAAATAAGGGATCTTCTATGAGAAGATTTAATTTTGCTTTGAAGGTTTTGAAAATCATGATTATATTGTGACGTGTGATGACATCATACTGTATTTGCGAGGGTTTTTCCTTACATTGGGATACGTACTGGCGTTTTGTCAGACTTCATTAATGGGGTAAGACTCTTGTTCCTGTAGCGCCGTCAGGATGTGATGTTTCCTGACATTTAATCATGACGATTTGAACTTTTCGTTTCCCGAAGCTGAGTTCATCTATATATAGATACATTCTTTTTGCCCTGCTAATTTTGACGACGAAGATGAAACGCTCTTATCATACTTGTCTCTTGCTGGATGTTCTTAGGATTTGTTGGTGCACTTGTGTCTGTACTTTGTCTGTATTCGGTCTATATGTAAACGATGTCCTAGTTAGTCTGTAAGTTGACCGAGTCAACCATCCTCCGGATTGACTTGGTCAAACTGGTAGTTATTGGTTGTCATTTGTCTGGCTCGAAGGATGCACATCGAAGGATAATACTGATCCTTCGATGAACTCGAAAGATGAACCTTCGAATGGATGATCGATAGATCATCCTTCGAGGTAAATACTGATCCTTCGAAAGCTTTGTAGTCGATAGATGATCCTTCGACCATCTATCGAATCCTTCGGACATGTCAACCTGGGCTGGGTATATATATACCCATGCAGTGTATGTGAGAAGATAGATGCACACATAAAGAGTTGAGAGCATTCTGTCCGAAACACACACACACATAGTGAGAGTTTGCAAGTTAGATTTGTGAACATTGTGCTTGTAACCGGAACCTTCATACGTATTAATACAGTGTTGTTAATCGGTGAACCCTTGTGTGTTTGTCTTTCTACTTGCTTCATCCCGGTTTGCTTACTAGCTTGGATTCCGCACTCGCTAGTGGGTTTGTATAACAAGGTTTAGGTTCGTCATCCTCCGGAAAGGAACCTACAAGTGGTATCAGAGCTAAGGCTCTTTACCTTGTTTAAAACCGGGTTTTGTTCAAGTTCTTGGTGTGTTTGGACACTAGGTTTAGCACCCGTTTTGGTGGTTTTTCTTGCATCTTAAAACTGAAAAACGAGTTCTAAACCTTCGGGAGTGTTCTAGGTTGGGTTGGGTAACTTGAAAACTTGTTTTTAAGTGACTTTGAATTTTCCGGCCATATTGCCGGTGTGTTCCGGTGACCGGATCTTCTGGATAAGGTTTGCCATTTTTGGGTATACTTTGTTTGAAAGTCAAAGTTGGTGAAAAGTTGTTGGCAGAACATCCTTTCTGCCGAAAGTTGGTATACCAACCTATCACCTTTCTCACCAACCTGTCACCTTTTTCAGTTGTGTCAGAAGGATTCGAAGGATATCTTTCGACATCGAAAGACCATCTTTCGATCAGGAAGGCTCGATAGATAATTATCTTTCGACCCATCCTTCGAAGTCAGAGATCTATCCTTCAAACCAGGGAATCTTTTCGAAAGATAGTTACTCGAAAGATAAGGATCTTTCAAATTGTGAATCTTTCGAAATAATCATTCGAAGGATAAGGATCTTTCAAGTGTGAATCTTTCGAGATAACTATTCGAAAGATAAGGATCTTTCATTGTGAATCTTTCGAAGGTTTTGTTCGAAACTCAACAGTAATCTTTCGATCACTGTTGATCCTTCGAACAAGTCTTGATCTTTCGAACAGGTCTATATCTTTAAATTCTTGTCTGTTTGAATTTAACAGTTTGTGTTTGTGAAGGTGTTCAATTAGTATTTCATCAAAATGAGTTGTACAAGTCCTTGGGATTGGAGTTTGAACTCACAATCTAGTCAAGAACTAACTTCTGCTGATGCTTAGGCAAAGAGTATGTTTCCTCCGCCATCAATCAGTCCAAGTCAATGGGCTTTAGTATCCAATCAAAGTCAAAGCATTCAAAACCTTTTGATCAGTGAAAGCGAAACCGGCAGCAACAATCGTCCACCAAAGCTAAATCATATGAATGACTTTCCATCTTGGAAAAACCGCTTTCACACGTATGTTCAAGGGCAAAGCACCGATCTTTGGACGTGTTTCATCAATGCATTCAATGCCAATCTGGAGGTTGCTGCGTCCACTTCAGAAGGTTATGCTAACATGCTGGAAAATGACAAGAAGGCTTATGAATTGGAGAAAAAGGCCTTTGCTACTCTAACACAAGCACTCAACAAAGATATCTATCATCAGTTCTCTTACTGCAAGACCACGAAAACATTGTGGGATGCCTTAGTTGCTAGAGGAGAAGGCAATGCAGCTGCTCGAAAGTCTCGTCATGATTTGTTGAAGAAAGAGTTTGAATCGTTTCAGTTTTTGGAAAACGAAACTCTAAATGATATGACAACCCGTTTCTATCATCTGATCAGTGAAATGTGTGCTTATGGGGTTGTTTCTACTCAACAAGACATGGTGAATAGGTTTGCTGACCCTTTGCCTCCAAAATGGAGTTCTTTTATTGAGTTGTTGAAGCACACTGGAACTCTAGACACGGTTAACATCTACGAGTTCATTCAGAAGCTGGAACATAAAAATGATGAAGAAATCAGGAAAGCAAGGCGTGCTCCAGCTCCTCAGAATACAGAAATGTACCTTCCAGGCTTCGATGCTTTGGCAAGATCCGCTGCAGCTCAGCAACAGCAACCTAAACTGCAAACTGCATTTGTGTCCAACACAAGTTCCTTTCCGTTTCCTCAGTCAACAGCTGCTCCACCACAACCTCAATTCGATCCGAGGTCTTACATTCCTGTTCCAACACAGCCACAAGTCCAACCTCAACAACAACAACAACAACAAGCTCATTATACAAGCAATCCTCAACCTCAACCCCAAAATCCTAACACAATCCGAGTCGACAATTCAAATCTTTCACACCTTAGCATTGAAGTTGCTAAGGAGCATATGGAAATTATCAACACCATGGTCAGTGCTTACTATGGTTTGGTAGCAGGTCAGCTTGGAAACATCAACATGACCAGTGAAGATTATCAACAGATCGACAAGGAAGAAATGGAGTTGATGGATATAAAATGGGCTTTTGCAAGTGCGGTTAGAAGGGCCAAAGACTTCATGGCTCGTACTGGTAGAACTTCGTTGGAAGGAAAGAAAGATACGAAGTATGGGTTTGATATCAACGCCGTTACATGCTTCAACTGTGGAAATAAAGGGCACTTCAAACGTGAGTGCACTCTACCAACAAAACATGGCAATCACAACCCTTTCAGAAACCAGACGAGTACTTCAAATGTGAATGCCCAGCAAGAGAACCGTGAAAGGAGGATGGTGGCAGTTAATAACAATCAGGGCCAGCCTGGAAATTCAAATCCCAATCGGGCTCTGGCTGTTCAAGCTGATGAGGGATGTGACTGGTCAGTGCAATTTGGTGATGATGATCAGAGAAGTGGAACAGCTTGTTATGCAAAGATCATCGAGCATATTCATAAAGAAGAGTCTTCTGGAAGTGATGACAGTTCTGGTTATTCTGGAAGTTCTGATGAAGAAGGCTCTGTTTCTGGGGATAATCACTCAGAGTCTGATGTGAAGGAGGAAGGAGGTGATGATGTTCAAGATCTACTGAATGAAGCTGATGAGCTTAAATGTCAGAAATCAATTCTGATTGGGAAGGCGGCTACTGCATCAAAGGAAATGGAGAAGTTATTTTCTGAAGATGGAGCTTTTTCTTTTCAAACGGCCTTTATGGCAAACGGTTCAGCCTCTTCTAGTCAGGTAAACTCTGAACCTCCTGCTCCTAGTGTTTGTAAATCATGTGCTGATATGAAGCTTGAATCAGAAAAGCTTCATAGTCATAATCAGAATTTGGTTATTGAACTGTCGAAATGCAAAGAGGCGAACATGGCTTTAACTCGGAATGAAAAAGAATTTAAATCTGTAATAGAAACATTAAAGAAAAATGTGTCCGAGGTTAACAAAGTAGTTTACCACAAGCAAGTAAGTATAAATGAATATATTAACATTGTGGAAGAAACTAAAAAACAATTAGCCATAGCCCAATGCGAGCATGATGCGATCAAACAGAAATTGGATAGTTATTCTAACTCCCAATTTGTGCTTGATCACATCATCGATGTTCAACAACCGAAGGGAAATCAGAAAGGCATAGGGTACAAGAAATGTCCGCCCCCTTTGATGAACAATTATACCAAGATGCCTGATGAGGAGGAAATGCCTCGGTATGAACCCAGTGTGCCTCTAGATGTTGAGGAATTTGCTACTGGCCTAGGGTTCAAACCGGAAAATTCATCCTCTAAGCAACCAGAAACGTCATCATCCGTGAAGCAAAGTCCTCCAATCATTGAGGACTATGATTCTTCAGATGATGAATCAGATGTGAATGACAAGGATGAATCACTTGATGAAACAAAAGGAGTAGAAATTCCAATTGAGAATCATATTCTTTGTGATCCTCCTACTCCTGTCGTGCAACCTTTTGTAAAGCAAGTGATAGATCCTGTCAAAGCTGTTAAAGATGTCAGGAATGACAAGGAAAGTATGTCTGCTGTTAAAGGTGATAATGTGTTGTATACTTTGGTCGGGGATAGTAAAATTTATTCCAACAAAGTTTTTCCAATCAAAAATGTCAATCAATCCTTGATTGACAAAGTATTTGAAGATACTACGAATAAATTTTTGGGAAAGACCATTCCAGGAGTTGTGGTAACACAATGTGATCCTGTTCCAAAATCAGAAATTAGAAAACAATTTGGAAACCAAAAGTCACCGACAAAGCAACAACCAATTGCCTTTAAGGGTAAACAACAACGAGCTCCAAAACCAAAAGCTAAGGTTGAATCAAAGGGAGCTCGCTACAAGAAGAAAGCAAAAGATGTTAAATTTGTAGTATCAAAAGGTACGGATAAAATTGAGACTTTTGAAAACAAATCAAACACTGATTTTGTACAACAAGTCAAGATTTTGAAACGTAATAGTGATAACAATTACACCCAACACACAAACGGGTGTGATGAAAGAGCAAGTACCTCAGGTTCTACAGGTTCGACATCTGCTAGTCGATCAAGTTCTCCTAAGTTTGTTGAAAGGAGAACTTGTTTCAAATGTGGGAAGTTTAGGCACATCATTAAAGACTGCACAAACTCGCCCAAACCAAATTTTGTTGAAAGAACCCCTTCTGAACTAGGTCACTCACAACGTCGTCCTGTTTCTCCAAAACATGATAAAAGAACTGTTAAGGAACAAGAAACGAAACAACGACGTCATAACATCAAAGCTGTTGAAAAGGCTTTAAAATCTGAAGTCAAAACGGTTAAAGAGAAATCTAGTTTGTCACAACCATTAAAATCAGAAACTGTACATAATACACAATCTGGTAAACAAAGACAAACTTGGAG
Organism: Helianthus annuus; assembly: GCF_002127325.2. Lineage (NCBI taxonomy): Eukaryota > Viridiplantae > Streptophyta > Magnoliopsida > Asterales > Asteraceae > Helianthus > Helianthus annuus. The sequence continues at coordinate 150,737,441 of NC_035434.2, read as the reverse complement.
ATCTAAAAAGGGTGATAGTTCAGGGGGAGTTAATGTGTTTGAAAACCATCAACAGATCGAGCTCACGTTTCGAGATGCTCAGGGACGACCCAAGACCACTAAGGCTTGGGTCCCCATCCTCAACTGATGTTTTTATGACATGTGCAGGATGTTCTAGGAGGAACTATTAATAGTCATTGGATTGTTGATAGTGGAGCATCCAGGCACATGACTGGTGACTTACGGCTCCTATACGACGTGAGAAACATTAGAGGAGGGTATGTTGCTTTTGCGGGTGACAAAGGCGGATTCATCACTGGAGAGGGAAGTATCTCCAACGGCATCGTGTGCTTTGATAAGATCAATTATGTTAAGCAAATTGATCATAATCTTCTCAGTGTGTCGCAAATCTGCGATAAGAAATTCACCGTGCATTTTGATGATGCCGGCTGCTATGTGCTGAAACCTGGATTCAAAATTCCACAAGAATGGATTCTCTTATCGGCTCCGAGAGTTAATGATCTTTATATTCTCGACATGAGCCAGGCGATTACAACATCTGCACAAGTCACTTGCTTTGTCTCAAAAGCCACAGAAAAGGAGTCTATATCTTGGCACAGAAGAATGGGACACATTCACTTGAGAAAGTTGAACCATTTGGTGAAAAATAATCTTGTGAATGGTGTGCCTGTGAGAAGTTTTCACTTACAAGATATCTGTGTCTCGTGCCAAAAAGGGAAGCAAACAAAGAAGTCTCACCCTTTGAAGAAAATCAACACTGTCAGCATGCCTCTCGAACGTCTTCATATGGACCTTTTTGGACATATGAAGCACAAGACAACGTTCGGTGATGCCTATTGTCTAGTTGTTACTGATGATTATTCTAGATTTTCTTGGGTATCCTTTATGGCACACAAGAGTCAAACTCCTGGCATCCTCAAGGATCTTCTTACAATGTTGGAGAATCTCTATTCGTTGAAAGTGAAGAGGATCCGAAGCGACAATGGCACCGAATTCAAGAATCAAGTTATGGATGAGTTTTGTACTTCTAAAGGCATTCTTCATGAGTACAGTTCTCGTTATACTCCACAACAAAATGGTGTCGCGGAGAGGAAAAATCGGACGATTATTGAAACTGCAAGAACAATGTTAGTAGAGTCAGAACTCCCTATTCAATTCTGGGGGGAGGCTGTATCGGCTGCATGCTACACGTTAAACAGAGTTCTTACAGTAAAGAGACATGGCAAAACTTGCTTCGAACTCCTTCAGAAAAGGAAACCGGATCTTTCTTACCTAGAACCGTTTGGTGCTTCATGTGCTATGATTGAACCGGATGGAAAGTTTGGAGCAAGAGCTATCGAGGGTTTCTTCCTTGGATATGCTACTCCGAATTTTCGCGTTTGGAATCTTGCTACCAAAAAGATTGAGCTATGGAGTGAAGTGAGGGTTCAAAGGTACACGAGTCCTGTTAGGGCTCCGGGTGATCCGTGGATGTTCGATTATGATGGGCTATTTGACTCCTTCAATCTGCCAACCTTTGACGAAGAATCAGCAGCGGCTAGGATGTTGTTGGAAAGTGACAACGCTGCTGTCTCGCCTTTGGTTAGACCTATTGTTGTTGACCCTCAAGCTTCTTCGTCTGTCAACAATATGGTTCAAAATGAGGTTTATGAAGATGCTGCTGATTATAATGATTCTTCTGAAGATGATGAATATCATGATGCAGCTGAAGGATCTTCGGCTCCAGCTGCCCCTGTTCAAGGTGCCTCTGGTGATACACCTCATATGCAGAATGTAGACACTGCTGAAGGGAATGCATCCACCTCTACCCACATTCCTGGTGTGGAGTTGGTTGTTGATCTTAATCTTACCAATTTGGGTATCAATGCTCGTGTACCAGATAATCCTGAAATGAGGATTCATGATACCCACCCCCAGCAGAATATTATAGGAGATGTCCATCGCGGTGTGCAGACGCGTAATCAGCTGAGAAACAACCGAAATGCTGGTTTGTATTCAGCTATAAGAGAATCTGGTCAACAAAATGACTGGTCCTTCGCGTGTTACGTGTCACAAGAAGAACCAAAATCGTGGAAAGAAGCGTTGAAAGACAGTGCTTGGGTTGAAGCCATGCAGGAAGAATTGCAGCAATTTCAAAAGCTTGGTGTTTGGAAGCTTGTTGAAAGACCTGAGAATTACAAGAAGATTGGCACCCGATGGGTCTTCAAATGCAAGAAAGATGACCGTGGAGTGGTTATTCGAAACAAAGCTCGTTTAGTCGTTCAAGGTTTTCGACAGATAGAAGGGATCGACTACAACGAAGTGTATGCACCTGTTGCACGTCTCGAAGCAATTCGAATCTTTCTAGCCTATGCGTCTTTCAAAGGATTCAAGGTTTATCAGATGGACGTCAAAAGTGCATTTCTACATGGTTTTGAAGATCCTGTCCATCCCGATCGGGTTTGGTTGCTCAACAAAGTTCTCTATGGTCTTCATCAAGCACCGCGAGCTTGGTATGCAACCTTATCTACATATCTGCTGGAGAATGGTTTTCGAAGAGGTCTTATCGATTGTACTCTCTTCATCAAAGAACAAGATGGAGATCTTCTTCTGGTTCAGGTATATGTTGATGACATTATTTTTGGTTCTACTAATGATGTCTTGTGTAGGAATTTCGAGCGCATTATGCAGGATAAATTCGAGATGAGTGCTATGGGGGAAATGAATTTCTTCTTGGGCCTACAAGTGCAACAAACTGAGTCTGGGATATTCATTCATCAGACTAAATATGTTGGCGACATCTTGAGCCGGTTCCAGATGTCCGATGCAACGCCCATTGGTACCCCATTGCCAACTAATCACGGAATTACTCCGGACTTGAAGGGTGAACCTGTTAGCCCCTCATACTATCGCGCAATGATCGGATCCCTTATGTACCTCACAGCATCAAGGCCAGACATAATGTACCCAACGTGCCTGCTTGCCAGATATCAAGTCAACCCGAAGGCCTCACATCTTGCAGCTGTAAAAAGGATTTTTCGTTATTTGAAGGCGTACCCTGACACCGGTCTGTGGTACCCTAGGGATAATAACTTTGAATTGGTAGCTTTCAGTGATTCTGATTTTGGCGGATGCAAAATCGACGGCAAATCCACAACGGCTGGATGTCAGTTTTTAGGAAATCGCCTAGTCACATGGCAGTGCAAGAAGCAGACATGCGTCGCTACATCAACATGCGAAGCTGAATACATTGCTGCCTCAAGTTGTTGCTCCCAAGTTCTTTGGATCCAACAACAATTGCGGGACTACGGTTTTGAATTCCTAACTACTCCTATTTACGTTGATAATTCTGCTGCTTTAGATATCACTAGAAATCCTGTGCAGCATTCAAAGACCAAACACATCGAAATCAAATATCACTTCATACGTGATTGCTTTGAGAAAAGGCTAATCGATGTTGTTAAGGTCCACACCGATGACCAACGTGCCGACTTATTTACCAAAGCTTTTGACAAATCTAGATTTGACTTCTTATTATTGGTAAACGGCATTAAGGTCAAGCAAGAGTAAACCAACATCGGAAAATCATTTTTGTAAATACCTTTGTGTTTTAAATTTGTCTTAGTTTATTGATTTTAGGGGGAGTAAATCCAAAAAAAACGGAAAATCCAAAAACATCGAAAAATTTCAAAAACACAAAAACATTAGAAAAACAAAAATGACTTTCCTGGCGAGAAAAAGAGAAAATGATAGTACATCAGTGGTCTATCCAAACCTCTTTAAACCTTAAATGAAAAACGATAAGCAGCTCTATATAAGATGTATCGGTAGGCTCACAATCATTTTAAAGTGTGCAGGGTGATATAAATCTTAATCGACTGAAGACCAGGTGGGAACCATTCATTGGCATATGGTCATAACCGAAATTTCGTTTGATAGATTGCCGAGGTTCTGAGATATTCGGTCTTTATGCTGCTTATCATCTGGGTATCATGGTTGTATCTTTTACCGAAAAATAACGGGGACGCAAGTCTAGATCTTCCATGATACTATACATACGTGTACATATTACATACTGCATTCGACCTCAATAAGTGATAAACAATCTCATGTCCATATTCAAATAAGTGATAAAATATCACATTTATCCGGGTGTCAAGTTCGTCTCTCTGCTGTACGGAAGTACTGACCTGTTCATGGACTTGCTCCTGTGCCCTCATGCATATGAAAATCAAGTTCCTCATCAATAAGTGATTCTATCACATAGGGCTTGTTTTCAAATCAAAATAAGTGAGTATCTCACAGCTTATACGGTCAAACAGATGATAATCGGTATACTCACCGGTAAGATGAACTCTCGTGCATACCTTGATACGGGAATGTGTCGTGATGTGGATGAACACCGGTCGGTAAGTATAAATCATACCTTAACGTATCCCCTCGCCATGATTACATCTGATAAGTTGAGCTTAAGTGGACAACAATACCGATAATTGTTATAGGATGCTTATCTTAATGTTAACTAACTGAACAACAAGAGTGTTTTGGCATGACCGTACACTGATATGATTCTCTTACCCTCGAAACTCGCAAAAAGAATGTCTGTATATATTTATTTACAGCTTAACTTTTATTGTCTTATTTTAAACAGTTTCGTCGTTTGGTGCATATCAGCACGACGTTAGCGGTGATGTCGTTTGATAACACTCAAAAGATATTAAAATTGTTGCCTTTTAATCTATTCAAAAATACCAAAAAGATTTTAGGTGTGTTTTAATATAAACTTTATAAAAGCCAAAAAGATTTTCTTTCTACTTTATTTTCGATCGTACGATGTTGGAGCTCGAGTCTTCGTTACCTGAAACCTGAACGAAAACCGAATTGACTAAATCTTCATAAAACGGTCAAAATCTGCAAGTTTTGAAAGTTAAATCTAAAATTGAGAAATTTATAAAACTTTCAAACTGTCGAACGTTGTTTGATTGTGACATGGTCATACGTGTGTCATTTGTTTATGTTTACTATATTCCAAGCAGTTGTTCTCATTACGCGTTTAGATTTATTGCATGTGCAGATTCTAAAGGCTTGGAGAACATGGTCGATGACAAGCTTCGGAATGAAGACACGACGTGAAGGCACTCAAAGGATGAAGATGTTCGAGTTGCCGCAGACCATCATCAACACCACAAGGATCTCACTTCATAAAGATCAAGTCATTCACGAGCATAACTCAAGGGGGAGCTTATGTTAAGGGGGAGTTTGTCAATACACTTCCTACATGATACGGGTAGTTTGTAGATACACTCTCTGCTTTCAAGACGTGAAGACTTTAAAGATCCTCCGACATTGAAGACTTGAAAGGACATCAGAGTTTTCAGAACTCGAAGACCAAAGACCATCGAAGTTCGAGACAAAGCTACAGCCAAGGGGGAGTTTGTTGGTGCACTTGTGTCTGTACTTTGTCTGTATTCGGTCTATATGTAAACGATGTCCTAGTTAGTCTGTAAGTTGACCGAGTCAACCATCCTCCGGATTGACTTGGTCAAACTGTTAGTTATTGGTTGTCATTTGTCTGGCTCGAAGGATGCACATCGAAGGATAATACTGATCCTTCGATGAACTCGAAAGATGAACCTTCGAATGGATGATCGATAGATCATCCTTCGAGGTAAATACTGATCCTTCGAAAGCTTTGTAGTCGATAGATGATCCTTCGACCATCTATCGAATCCTTCGGACATGTCAACCTGGGCTGGGTATATATATACCCATGCAGTGTATGTGAGAAGATAGATGCACACATAAAGAGTTGAGAGCATTCTGTCCGAAACACACACACACATAGTGAGAGTTTGCAAGTTAGATTTGTGAACATTGTGCTTGTAACCGGAACCTTCATACGTATTAATACAGTGTTGTTAATCGGTGAACCCTTGTGTGTTTGTCTTTCTACTTGCTTCATCCCGGTTTGCTTACTAGCTTGGATTCCGCACTCGCTAGTGGGTTTGTATAACAAGGTTTAGGTTCGTCATCCTCCGGAAAGGGACCTACAGGATTTATGAAGCTGCTGAAGGCCTTGTGTTGCTTTCTTGGTTACCACCTTGTGCTGCTGCTCCGGGAAAGGATCTGATTCAACCTGCTTTGCCGATAACCGTTGATTCTGTCTGTAAAGTTTCTCAACATACTGATGTTGCTGATGATGTTGAAATTGTGCTGGATGCTGATAATCTAATAGCTCGGTTTCTGATGCTTCGGAAGAAAGAATGGAGGTTGGTGTACCGACGCTTGAAATCTCGTCGATGTGAGCAGGTGTCCACCGTTGATGAAGATTCCGGTGCTGGTTAGGTGTTTATCCTTAGGGTTTAGTTCTTGTTTAATGTTTTGTAGATCTGAACAATTTTTTGAAGATCATTGCTATGATCTTGCTAAGTGTTTGTGTTGATCTTTTGTATATGATGACATACTACTGGTCTGTAAGATTCTGCTTGTATGTTTTGATTACAATATGTTGCATGTGTTTAATTGCTGTTGGATAGGTGAAGCGAATGAGAAATGGTATTGTGCTCATGTGTGAACATTTGTCTAAAAGGCGTGATAGCCTAATTTGGACTGTTCATGAGGTGTACAATACTTACCATTTTGTTTTCGCGTAAGCCCGAAGAATTTCATGCAATTTGTAACAAACAGAAACAAGTATGAAAATAATTTTTTGTATTGATAAAGCGCAAAGTCTTGTAATACAGGAGTAAATAGGAAATACATTGCCTGTGAATGTTTGACCTACATGTAACACCTGCGCAGCTGCTGCGCGTTCCAGGTGCGTGGGACTAGAGTCCCGTCAATTCTTTTGAGAGTATACGCCCCTTTGCCTAGGACTTCGTTTATGACATATGGTCCTTCCCATCTTGGCGCTACTTTGCCTGGTTTTTCAGCATTTGATGCTTCATTATCGCGTAAAACGAAATTACCCGGGACGAATGTGCATATGCGGACGCGTGCGTTGTAGTATTTTCGAGTTTGGATCTGTACATGGCCTCTGTGATAGCGGCATTCTCGCGCCGTTCTTCGAGGAGGTCTAGATCCAATCTTCGTTCTTGCTCATTATTCTGTTTTTCCATGGCTAACATGCGTGGTGATGGTAAGCCAATCTCAGCTGGGATGACGGCTTCAGACCCATAGACTAGACTGAACGGAGTTTCGCCTATGCTAATCTTTGGCATTGTTCGATGCGCCTAGAGGATGCTGGGGAGTTCGTCGACCCACCCTCTGCGTGCTGTCCCTAGCCGTGCTTTTATGCCGTCAACAATCTGTTTGTTTATACTTTCTACTTGACCATTCGCTTGAGGGTGTGCGACAGAGGCGAAATGATGCTCGATCTTCATTTCTTTGAACCATTTTTGAAGATCATCCGAGGCGAAGTTTATGCCGTTGTAAGAGATAATGCGCAATGGTAATCCGAACCTGCAAATGATATGTTCCCATATAAATTTGCGAATGACCATTGCTGTGGTTGAAGCCAAGGCTTTAGCTTCCACCCATTTAGTGAAGTAATCGACTGCTACGATGATGAATTTTACTGCGCCTGGCGCATCAGGGAATGGGCCAACGAGATCGATGCCCCATTGTTGGAATGGCCAGGCGGATGTGACAGGCACTAGCGGATTTTTTGGTCGGAGCGTCTTTGGTGCATGGCACTGACAAGCTGTGCATCTTCTTAATAAATCAACTGCGTCCATATGCATTCGTGGCCAGTAGTATCCGGCGTTCATTATTTTTGCTACGACCATGCGTGGTCCCGCGTGAATTCCACATAAGCCTTCATGGATTTCTCTGACCAGGTATTGAGCATCTGTTTTGTCAACACAGCGTAGTAATGGTCCCATAAATGACTTTCGATAAAGGACGCCATCTGCCATTTCATAATTAATCGCTTTGTGTTGGAGTTTTCGTGCTTCTGCTTTTCCTTCCGGGAGTTTCCCGTGTTGTAGGTATAAGATGATCGGAGACATCCAGGATGGATTACCGACCTCTATAACGTTCACTTGCTCGAGATGGATTGAAGGGTTAGACAGTACTTCTATGCGCACTTCTTTTGCTAGGTGTTTGAAACTAGTAGCGGCTAATTTACTAAGTGCGTCTGCATGCTTGTTTTCGCTTCTGTTGATATGGTTAACCCTGAATGTTTGGAATTGGCTGATTAGCATCCGTGCTTGTTCAAGGTATAATGCCATAGCTTCTCCTTTTGCATCGTAGTGACCGTTAACTTGCTCGGCTACAAGCTTTGAATCAACATTGGCTTCGAGGTTCTTTGCCCCCATTTTGAGCGCTAAACGAAGTCCCGCTAAAAATGCTTCGTATTCTGCCTCATTGTTGGTACTTTGGAAATCTAAGCGTATGGCATATGTGAGCTCATGATTGTCCGGACTGACTAATCGGAGGCCTGCTCCTGCTCCGTCATCGTTGGAAGCGCCATCTGTGTGCAAGGTCCAGACTCTGTCATCGAAAACAGGTGTAGGATTCTGGATTGCGTCGCATTCTTGTACTTTATCGATGGGCACTTCAGTAGCAAAGTCTGCTAGTACTTGCCCTTTGATTGCCGGTCTTGGCTTGTAGAAGATATTGTATCCTCCTAGCTCGATAGCCCATTTAGCCAATCTTCCCGCCACATCGGGTTTTGATAAGATTTGGCCTAAATGATAATTTGTGAGAACCGTGATGATGTGGCCCGAGAAATACCTGCGCAAGCGCCGAGATGCGTGCACTAGTGCTAAAACCAATTTTTCTATCATTGAGTAACGAGTTTCTGGGCTGGTGAGCATTTTGCTGATATAGTAAATTGGAGTCTGAACGCTGTCTCGTTCTACCATCAATACTTCTCCTACCGCTACTTCCGCGGCTGATAGGTATAAGATCAATGGCTCTCTTTCTTTTGGCGCAGTCAGCGTTGGTAGCTGAATTAAACATTCTTTCATTTGCTTAAATGCTGCTTCTGCTTCAGGCGTCCATTGAAAGGGGGTTTTCTTCCCGCAGTTTCGTAGCGTACTGATAAATTGGTAAGATTTAGCCGCGTGATTAGCCAAGAATCTGTTCAAGGCTGCTAAACGTCCGGCGAGTCTTTGCATTTCTTTTATTGTTGCAGGTGAGGGCATTTGCTGGATAGCCTGTATTTTTTCTGGGTTTACTTTGAAGCCCTCTTTTGTGACTATGAAGCCCAGAAATTTTCCTTCTTCCATGCCAAAGGAGCATTTAGTTGGGTTGAGTTTTAAGTTTATGTTGCGCAGAGAATCGAATGTACGCTGAATATTGTTGAGCATTGAGTCTTCCTCATGGCTCATGATGACGAGGTCATCCATGTATACTTCGACTGTCTTGCCGATGTCGCTGTTGAAAACTTTGTCCATTAACCGTTGATAAGTTGCGCCAGCATTGCGCAGGCCAAAGGGCATTTTGGTGTAACAGAAGATGCCTTTATCTGTGCGGAACGCGGTTTTGTCCTCGTCTTCTTCCTTCATCTGGACCTGATGATAACCTTTGTAACAGTCGAGAAAACACTTCCATCTGAATGACGCTAGAGAGTCAACTTTTTTGTCTATCTCCGGAAGTGCGTAACAATCTTTCGGGCATGCTTTATTCAGGTCTTTGAAGTCGACGCACATTCTCCATCCGCCATTATGTTTCTGTACCATTACTGGATTAGCAACCCATGTATGGTATTTTACTTCGCGCAAGATTCCCGCATTGAGTAGCTCTACCACTTGTTCGTCCATGGCTTTTGCTTTTTCTGCGCTAAAGCTGCGCCTTGCCTGGGTAACAGGTTCCGCTGATGGTTTAATATTGAGGCAATGTTGCGCTATATCGCGTGGAACCCCAGTCATGTCTGCTGGGCACCAAGCGAATATATCTTTGTTGTTGGACAATAATGCTTTCAGTTGCCTTCGTGTTGCTGGTGAAATGGCGTGACCTAGTGAGATGGTCTGCTCTGGGTATTCTTCGTTCAGGACCCATTTCTCCGGCTCGTTTGATGCTGAAGGTTTGACTACCTTTGTTGGTGGCTCGTCGTCCACGTACATGACTTCTTTGCTTGAGTACAGAACTGCAACTCCGGTTTCCGTTGGGAATCCACATGCTGCGTGTGGGATAGATGTGATCATACTGAATTCTTTGTGATCTCCTTCCGAGCAGAACATCATGACGTGATGTTGCCAGCATGACCATGAAATTGACTGTAACTGTTTGTGAATGTTCGCCGTCCGACAAAGTCACAGGAAAAGCTATTTGCCCCAATGGGAATACAGCTTCATTGCAGAATCCGGTGAGGGGAAAATCGACCGGTTCTAGACGTGCTTTATCATCCGGGTCGAGTTGTTTAAAGCACTGCTCATATATGATATCCATTGAGCTACCCGGATCTATAAACATGTAGTCCGTCCGGTAATGACCGAAGATACCAGTAATGATTACTGGTCGTTCTTCCTGAGGGCCTCCTGGGACGACGGGAAATATGACTTGCTGTTCCCTCCAATGTTGGTCATGACTTCGTTTGTTTGTCCTTCGTGATGGACCTCCTTGAATCATGTTTATTTGTTTTGATTTAACTTTCTGATGGCTGCTACTTCTGAATTGTAATTCGATGTTGCGACTAGATTGGATGTCCCCCCTACGTGGTGTTGGTGGGTCCAATACTGTAATATTGCTTTCTTCACCAGATCTGATGTTCGGGACCACAGATCTAGCGATTTGTGTAACGATTGTGTTTAAAGCAGTTTGATATTTGCTGAACCAATGTGATGGGGATTTTTTCATGATTAGATCTGAAAAGTTCTCCCTATCTGACTGATTGTTGCTTTGAGTGTTTTGGGTTGTAGAATCTCCATACTCAGATCGGGGATCTGATGAATGAGATAATGAATCCTCTGCCATGTGCAAATCAGAGAATGGAAAGAACTAAATTGAATCGAGATGAAAACTGGAAAAAACAGAGGAATCAGTGGGCGCCAATGAAGAAACACTAGATAAATGGTTGGAACCGAGATATCTAGGGGGTTTGAATCCGCATAAAAGGTTAGTTCCCACTCGATTGATTTAGATCTTAACGGACCTTTTTCTCCGGTAATTCTGCAAAAAAAGGAACACCGTTAGCCTCGCCAAGGGGAGAAGAGGGTTCTCTCCTTGACCCGACTCCGGGGTGAGAATAAGTATTGGGAATGAAGAAGAAGATCTATTTGAGAAGTGAGTGTAACTTGAATTTCATACCTGAATAATTCTCTCATTTATAACCGGGAATCTTTGGGCGGGAAAACCCGTTAGTGAAAAGAAGACGGAAAATGTTAACCCCGTAAGCGGTTATGTTTCCTTCCGTTAATACTCTTGATCCGACGTGATAGCACACGGATCGTGGTTTTGATCAAAGGCTAGGGATTAGCCACGTGTAAAGTGGCTAAGTGGGGATTACCCTTCATTTGCATGCATTCGTTGTGATTTTAAGGACGACTGATGTAGTGACACGTGTCCAGACGGTTGTAACCATCTTGGTGGTGCACGATTGTATTATTTCTAGAAGACTACTGCTGTAATCTGGTGTGACACCTTATCGTGTGGAAACAGGTGAATAAATCCCAAGTCTGGGCAAATAATATCCAAGTCTGGATATTAAGCGGAAGTATCTAACTCTGGATTCTTGTCCCTTATTTGGTGTGGGAGAGGCGCAAGGTTTTATGATTCCCTTTGGGCGCAAGTGTTGACTGTTGTAGGCCTTTTAAACCTTTCTTTTGTGAGACCAGTGCGCGGCCGCGCATGGTGCCAAGTTGAAAATTAAGGCTGTGGTATGGTCCCGAGCACTTATTTATAAGGTTTTTGGGACCTTACCCCTTCAGTTACTAAACGCCAAAACATGTATGATTTGTGTTATAAACGCCATGTATCATCTGTTATTGTCTTACTCAACGACATGTATCATCTGTGATTGACTTATGAAAAACATGTATCATTTATGTTATTAAACACCATAAAATAAAATGCCATAAATATTTATCATGTTTTATAGGCGAGGAGAGGTTGACAGTGAGAATAAATGTGCACACAGGCAAGGCCCAGAACGCCAATAAGAGGAAGGCCATAAGTCAGGATATTGAGGTTGAGCAAGAACCATATTATGAGTTCAGTGGGGCTAGGGTTTTGTCAAGAGTAAAACTTAGAAACTTGACTGGTTGATTTATAAATCTAAATGAAAATCAAAGACAGGTAGTAGAGCAAATGAGATTTGGTGTTGCACTAAAGTTGAAAATAGAAAGCGTATCGACAATGCTTGGGTACTGGTTGGTTGAAAACTACAATGGAAAGACAAACAACCTAAATGTTGGCAACCATACCGTACATATCAATGAATAATTGATAAACTCTTTAACGGGTATACTGAATGGAATGGTGCCCATGCAGGGGAAAAAAGGCCAACAACTAAAGACCACATAGTGGCTGAGTGGACAGCACAGTTCGGAGGGTTTGACTGGATTGATAGACCAAGTGTGAAGCTCTACTTTGATGAAATTTTGCATGTGATGCATAGCTTCAGGAGAAACTTCTACCTAAATTTCCTTGTAGCATTCTTCACTATAATTGGGCATGCAAGTGATAATGCGGTCTTCAACAGGCAGTTCTTGGAGAACGTTAAACCAAACGTTCAAATAAACCAACTGAACTGGAGTGGTTATATCATCCAATGCTTGAAACACACCAAAATTGCATGGTCTCCAAAAAGCATTACACAGGCCCGTTGATCGTACTTGCAATAAGAATAAAATTTCCCTAGATAACATATGTCATTTGTGTGTTAGTAAACACCAAAATATGTATCATTTGATAGATTTGTTACTAAACGCCAAAACATGTATCATTTGAAAATCTATTTTGTTACAGCTTGCCTTGGTGAACGATGTTTGCAATAGAAAAAAAATGGAGCGAAAAGAAGGATACCTAGTTAAGTAGGTTACAACAAAAACTCTTGACTTGTTTGAGGGTGCACTAGCAAAACGCCATGTTGGCAAAGAAGTAAAAAAGAAACAGAGGCTAAGGAAGCCACACCCAAGAAAACAAAAAAAAATGCAGGTTGTTGTTGTTGAAGAAGCTGATGGTGATGATGTTGAGAATGAAGATGAAGATGATGTTGGCAATGTTGATGAGCATGCTGATAATGATGATGATGAGGTTGATGATGTTGATGATATTGATCATGATGATTATGTTGGACTCCACCCTGAGGTGCAAAACGCCATGCACATCAATGATGAGGATGAGAATGATGAAAATGAGAATGAAGAGAATGAGGAAGAAGAGGCTTTGCTTCAAAGGATTGTGAATGAGGATAGAGAAAGCCGAGAAATGATGTTTGAAGTTTCTGCATCAGGGAACCATGCTCTGATCAGGGGAGTAACACTGTATGAAGACAATGTTGCTGATGAAGAACAACAAAAAAATGAAACTGAAGAGGCATGTTATTCAAATAATAAATTTAATAAAAACTACAAAACGCCATGATTAATAAAATCCCTTTTTTATTTAACAGGCAATGGCTGATAAATTGGATGGGGCATATAAAGAATTAGAAGAATGTTACAATAAACTAAGCACATTGTTAAAACAGTCAAAGATTAAATATCCAAACAACCTCCTGGTACACACTAAATACTCACAATGCCTGACATTGTTGGAGAACATGTCAAAATTTGTTGATGAAAACGCCACGGAAGTGGCAACTGAGAGAGAAGAAGGTAAAAATGAAGGTGAGGTTGAAAAAGAAGTTGAAGGTGAAAAGGAAGTGGTAGTAGGAGGTGAAAATGAAGGAGAAGGGGAGAAGGAGATGGCTGTAATACAAAACGCCATTGAAGTGGAAACAGTTGATGAAAACGCCAATGAAGTTGAAAATGAAGGAGAAGGAGAAGGAAAAAAGAGAAGGAGAAGGAGAAGGAGAAGGAGAAGGAAAAGGAGAAGAGGAAAGGGAAGGGAAGGGGAAGGAGATGGGAAATGGGAGTAGAAAGAGAAGGGGATATGGTCGGAGAACAAAATGCCGAACCCTAAACTGCTACAACAGCCCCCATATATATGATGATGATGAAATACTATATTCTCAGATGAAGATATAAACGAAAACGATACTGAAAGATGGGATTGTGATTTCAAGCCACTTGAATATCACATTTCCATATACAATGGGGAAAAAATAATTAAAAGGAATATTGCTGAGGTTTTGGAAATGCCTGGACAAGATCTAAAACAAATGATTGAAATAAAAGAAGGTTTAGATTGTCCAAGGATGGTGGATGAAGTGATTAAAGCTATAAAAAAACATCTGCAACCTGCTGAAGAGACCCCAAAAAATGCTTGTATTTGATAAAACACCAAACATCCCCCCAACAGAAACACAATACAGTCAGGGGTTCATCGCTGAACTAGCAAAACTGAAGGGGAGATGGTGAACAAAAGTGTTGACCAACAAGGTGCAGTGTTTGATAAAACGCCATGTGAGGAGCCACCATTTGCAAGTGGGAAGAACCTCTTGCAAACTTTTGAAGAGGAAGAGACACCCCATAAACCCCAAGATGAAAACGCCATCAAGACATCACCACCTAAAACGCCAAACAGGTCAGATGTGCAGGAGAAGGGTGACGAGGACAAAACTCTAGACATCACAAAGTTGATGCAAGATTACACAATTTTAAACCCTGAAGAGCTGCCTGGTGATGAAGAAGCTGATCAAGATGATGAAGAAGATGAAAATATAAACGAAAAGATTGTGGGAGAAAAGGAGAAGAGAGATACAAAAAATGAGCAGGGCAAGTTTGTCACCTTATGTAAGGAGGCAAGTGGTTATACGTGAACCAAGAAGAACCATGAAACCAACGTTGCTACATAAATCTTCACTGGATGTGGTGAATACGAGTATGTACACTTCTCTCAAATAAAAAACCAAACTTTTCATTTATCACGTTTACTTGAATATGCATGTAAAAACACTCAAAACGTCATGTCTTATAATAGAATGAGTTTGGATAACTAAAACGCCATATGGTGTTTTTTCCAGTACTCTCGTGTTCAAGATGGGAGGAGAGTTTAAGCTCACAAGGGTGTTTTGTGAGAGCATGAGACCAGGATTAGATGCACACATCGGCATTTTCAATGCTGGGCGCATATCCTGAACTATGAAGAAAGATACAAGGCTCCAGAATCACCCTCAAGGTTATTTTGCACAGAAATAATGCTGGTAACTCTTTTGCTATATTTAATTGATGAAATTATATTTGGACATTGTTTTGTTGTTTAAAATGTGGTGCTCAATATAACGGAATCGTCCGGCGTACGACGAAACGACGAAAGTAAGTTCGATGCAAAGAATTCAACAGAAAATGGCAACGGTTTTGAAAAACGCCCGTTTCAAAGGAGACCAGAAAGATAAAAACATAATAGATTATGAACTGGTCTTCGTGCCAATAATATGGACCAGACATTTCTATGTTGTCTGCTTCAACATATAACATCACAGAGTTGATGTATTGGATAACAGTGCTGTAGAGGATAAACTTAGCATTAAAGACAAGTATGATGGATGGGTGGAAAAATGGTAAGTATTTTAAAAACTTTGTATATATGAACCATGTTGACAAAACGCCATACTAATATATGCAAAAAATGTGAAACTGCAGCACGCTGCTTTTGCAAACTACTTGCGTCTTAAAAAACACCCAAAGCATAAGATCATGAAGTGGGCGCCTGTTGTCAAACCAAAGATGGAATGGAGGACAACGTCTAACGTGGTCGACTGTGGGATTTTTGCAATGAGACATATGGAAACATATATGGGGCACATAGTTGGTTGGACATGTGGTCTAGCAAAAGAAGATGCCTCAAATCAACTACGACAAAGACAGCTAAATGAACTCAGGATGAAATACATTGCAAAAATCATGCTGTATAGCGAAAATGAAAACAGAACACAACTGACCAAATCTGTAAGAAACTTCTTGAATTTAGGGGGGAAAGAATACATGAATTGTATGAAACAAGAAACAAGAGAGTAAAAGAAAGGATGAAACAATATGTAGATTAGCTTAAACGCCGTGCATTGTATAATTTTAATGTTGACTAATGTATTTTGCTTTTTAGATTATTGCATCTACATGTTTCGTTGTGTGATTTTCGATAGTATTTGTGCAAATATGTGAGAAATCAATGAAAACGCCATGATTAGTAATCTATAATAAAAAATAAATTAAAACATGTTAATGAAAACACAATGATTTGAATAGTTAGCAAATAGTAACTACTGAAACATAAACAACATTAAAAAAAGGTTAAAAAAACTCAATTAAAACAAGTAAAAAACAACAAAAACGTCATATCTGTTGGATCTTGATAGAACGCCGTTGAAACATAAATGCCTTTCGAAAAAAAAATACTTTTAAAAAAAACGCCATTGAAAACTAGCATAACTATCAGAACGCCATTTCTATTGAAATTTTGTTTGGAACGGAATCATAACGCCATTATTTAGCGGGACGTGGACAATGACAATCGTACCCCTGCACATCATTTAGCGCGCTATACCACGTGGCCAACCAGGATCCGTTCTTACTGTTTTCACACTTTTCACCGTTTTCTTCTGATCTCGTACCTGTATTTAGTATAGGGTGTAAACATATTATTTCCCCCTGCTTACTGTTCTCTTATATATATAGGTGATCAATACGGGATTTCCACGTCAAACTCTAACCATCATTTACCATTCCAAAAAAGGAGCGTCCGTCCTTGTTTAGATTCACTTGAACCTATGGCCATCTACATTTGTATGAAATAAAAAATTATATACAAGTAATGAAAAGGATGCCTTAATTTGACAAATCCACAGTTCCCCTGAGGAGGTGTTTTTCGTTTTGAAGATACACAAAAAGAACAATCTAAAAATATTCAATATAATAACATTCAAGATGAGTATTCAAATAAAAATAAACGATGAAAAATATAAAAAAAACTCAACAAATGATGATGTAACCTCTAGAAACATATCTTGACCAAACCATTCGATGCAAACGAGGTTGTAAACCCAATTTTATATCTAACTCAAAGGTTGTTGAAAGACAAAACTGTTGGCTGGACAGAAACTACGTTAGAATTCTCAGCTGCCACCTTCCGAAATCTCCGGAGGTGGTCCTTTTTAACCTTTTCCATCCTTGTATATATTAACCCACCTGGCACTTACACTACACCACCTGCTTATAACTTATACTCATCCTCACTTTGTAACTAACGCCACCCTGATCGCCACCATGTCCACGGCAGCGATGTCGTCGGCGATCACATTCACATCTTCTTCTAAAGATTTCTCCAAATTTAATCTCAACATTCCGATCCAATCATTCCATTTCCATCCATCATTTTCCCTTTCAATCAAAACCACCGGATCTTTCCGTCATTCTTCCTCATTGAAACACAACACCGACCGCAGTCAATCTACGATATCCCTCGAGTTTTTGGACGACGGAAATGGGAATAATAATTCAGGCAGAGGCGGAGACGGAGACGGAGACGGAGATGGCTCAAAATGGTAAATTGTATTGATTGTGAGAATGTTGTACAAAGTTTATGTGTATTTATATCTACTATATGTATTTACAAAGAACGCTCCGCTTGCGGTATGAGCATATAATGTATATATATGTGTGGGCTATCAGGGGAAAAAGTGAAAGTGCACTAATTTTAACGTTATTTTACTAATTTCGTGAAAATAACGTTAAAAGCTGAAAGACAAAAGGGTACATGCACTAATTGGTCTTTGACCCGATTGCTGAGTGTTATGTGCCTTATGTCCAAGGCTTGATGCAAAACTACTATCGAGCCAGAAGTCTCACTGGAAGCAGCCTTTCTATTCCTACGGGGTAGTGGTAAGGCTGTCTACATCTTACCCTCCTCAGACCCTATCTTTGCTTTGCTATTGGTGGGATTTACTGAGTATGATGATAATGATATGTATTTACAAAGTATACCTTCTGGTATAATATAGCGAGTATAATATAATTCTATTGTGTTTAATATTTCACTGCAAGTTAAGGGTGGGCAGCGACATGCATGCAGTTTGGAATGCAAATTAATTACATTTGTGTCTAATAGGGGGAGCGGTGGAGGTGGAGACGGAGGTGATGGAAGTGAGAACGAAGCGTTGATGGTTTTGGCGGAGGTTGGGAGGTCGTTGGATAGTATTCCGGCGGATTTGGCAGCGGCGGTAAGGGTTGGTAGGATACCAGGATCGGTTATAAAGAGGTATTTGGAATTGGAAACATCGCCGTTTTTAAGATGGTTGCTTCAGTTTGGAGGGTTTAAGGAGCGTTTGCTTGCTGATGATCTTTTCTTGGCTAAAGTTGGGATTGAATGTGGAGTTGGTATGTTTACCAAGGTATAACTGACCTAGATTCTATGAATGATTTGAATTTTATATTAAAATTGAACTAATAACATTTCCAACTTTCATTTACATTGTTGAGGAGAATCCAAATCTAGCGGACTATATGAGAAGTAACTTTGTCGGCTCCTAATGGATAACTGACTGATTTTTATCCCAATTTGGTATTTTGTAATTTGTTTCGAAACGCCATAAATGCAAGTTAACGAGGGTTACTTCTCCCTTAGAGTGGGATTGTTCTCGGCAACGAAAATGTAAATTATGAGTGTGATTGGCCAAATTACTAGAATGAATAGTTTGGATCGTTAAAAAACAATTTGCCACTTAATGACAATCATCTTTTATTTGATATATATATATCCAGACTGCTGCAGAATATGAAAAACGCAAAGAAAATTTCTCCAAGGAGCTGGAAATTGTTTTTGCAGATGTGGTATGTAAATTTCAACCCGTTTACATTATGAATGTATAAGAAGAGTCATCAATTTGGGTTGTGTTTTATCTTAAACGGGTCAATCAAAAAGTTACATATTTATTGTAAGAACAGTGTTTTACTATTTTGTAATCCTAAGTTCAAAATTATTTATAAAAAGTTTTAAAACTGACAAATTTGATTGCGGGTTATCCTTACCCGTTTTAACCTAAACCAATATAACTAATTAGTTCGACTTTATATATTGTACAGGTGATGGCTGTAGTTGCAGATTTTATGCTTGTTTACCTTCCGGCCCCTACGGTGTCTCTTCGACCTCCAATTTCTGTAAATGCCGGGCGTATTGCCAAGTTTTTCTACAACTGTCCAGATAACGCATTCCAGGTTATTTCTTTTGTTTCAAATTTTGTAAAATGTTATCACTGTTCAAGGTCTGTTGCAATAGAAGTTACATGCATTGAATAATATTAATTATTTCATACATTATTTAGACTGCCTTGGGTGGAACATCATATTCATTACTTCAGAGATTGGGTGCTATCGCGGTATGATTTTCTTTTTTTTTTCTTTTTTTTAGAAACTTAAAGATGAGTGGTTAAAGACTCACATATTTATAAGTTTCTTTGTTTTTAAACTTTTCAGCGTAACGGTGCAAAGCTTTTTCCTGTGGGCACTGCATCATCATTGGTATTATTCTATTCCTATATGTTTCTTTTGTTATTAGACGTGGCAAGATGAACGGGTCAGCCAATTCATGTAGCGGACCGGGTGGACCAAATAATCTAAAAATTGATAAAATGAATCCATTACTTATGATTTATTGATTATTATTAATAAAAAATTATAAAAACAGTATTATTACCATAATAATCTAAAAATTGGATAAAAAACTTTAGGAGGAAATAGGGTGACTTTTGAGTTTCGACCCGATATCTTCTTTGCTATTTTTTTGATTTAACCCGTTTGAGATTTGAATCCTTAACTTATGGAGCTTTCTGATTGATTTGAAAATGGTGTTCAGGTTGGCACAGTTGTGACAAATACGCTGATCAATGCTAAAAAGGCGGTTCAGAAATCTTCTGATGAGCTTGAGAATATTCCGGTTTTATCCACCAGTGTGGGATACGGCGTTTATATGGCTATCTCTAGCAATCTCCGGTAAGATTTGGTGTAACACCCATCTGGGTTATATTTTATATTAAACGGGTCAATAGAAACATTAGCTAAAAGGCGAGCAAGTCAAATTGGTCAAACGGGTTAAATTCCTCTGGAGTTTAGTTTTAGTATATACAACCTGCTAAAGATTAGTCTTATTATAATTGTATATATTTTTAGTGATCATAATTAATGCATTAATGATGTATAACTTCTTTTAATTGGACGAAAAATGATTTTGGGTCAACCCAACCCAACCTAGATGGGACTATTTTAACAAGCACTAAAATGGCCCGTTTCAACTGGTTACACAACCCGCTCATCTTGTCACCTCTAGAAGGATCATCACTCCATATTGGCATGATTGACTTTCTTTCTGTTTGAAACAGTTAATTACTTTCTTTCTGTAAACAATTTCTTGAGGACAGGTACCAACTTCTGGCGGGTGTCCTTGAACAACGACTTCTGGAACCTTTATTACACCAACACAAGCTAATGCTGAGTGCAGCCTGCTTTATCGTACGGACAGGAAACACATATTTGGGATCATTACTGTAAGTCGTTCTTCATACAATGTGATTATCTGTCTCTTTCAATCGTGCGTTTAACTGAACCTTTTGTTCAAACAGGTGGGTGGATTATGCACGTTTGGTCGGGCTTCAAAAGGCTCATGATGTCGAATGAAGTCTAGTTTTCGAGTTCTGATGTAGATTCAGATTATCCGACATTTCTAGAGTTCCTTTTGTTTTCGAGATTTATGAAGAGTAATTACTAGGTTGTCGGGTTTTAAAGACCATGTTATGTGATTTCTTTCTGAACTCTTTTAACTGTTTGAAACATGAAAGTCTTTGAACTTTCATAGCATCTGGAGGATATTAGATTCTGTTGTTGAACAGAAATGATGAGTTTCTTTAATGTTGTTCTAGTTATTGGAAAAAAGGCTTGTCTGACAATGAATGTATTGATCAGGCAAGGAGTAGTGTTGTGGTTCAAATCATTGTCGATGAATGAGTATGTAACAATGTATATTAGTCGAACCACTCATGAGCCACTCAAAACTGGCCCGCTAAAAGTTCAAATCAAGCCGCCGAACTTACATGAGTACGGTTTAAAAAGTTTATAGCATAACAAATTGTAATTTTAGTAGAGCTGATCACTCAAGATATTGTGTTTCCATTTGCTTTGTTTTTGTTGGACTCATAGTCCTATTTTTAGTTTCTATTCGTTTTAATAGTTGTAATAAAGTTGAAGGGTCTCATTGGCTTTATGAGAACTACAGGGTTACTTTTGAAAGTCTGAAAAGTTGTTTGTTATTGATCGTTGATTCAGCTCTATAAGGTTAGAGAATTGGGGATACATAGATAGATAAGAGTTAGATAGAATAAGGTGTAATTTGATTTCTTTTAATTTTTGTTTTGTAATTATTTGTGAGAGTTTGGTTAATAATATTTGAAGTGTTTGTGGTTGAATTGTGTTTCTTGAGTGTTGAATTCTCTGGTGTTTTCATAACAATTGGTACGAGAGCCAGTTGTGGCTCGACTTAGAGAAGATCAAGATCGATTAGCGTTTCGTATTCGAAGAAGATTAATTAGGGTTTTATAATTGAAGAACAAGAATGGTGTCAAACAAATTTGAGCTAGAGAAATTTGATAGGAAAAATGACTTCAGGTTATGGCGGTTATGATGTGTGCACTCCGGGTTCATCAAGGAGTCATGCATGCACTCCCTGGTGAAGCCAATTTGTCGGCAAACCTTACAGACAAAGAGAAGAAGGACTTTCTTGAAAAGGCACACAATGCAATCGTTTTGAGTTTGGGTGATAGAGTGTTGAGAGTGAAGGTAACCAGAGGAAAAAACCGATTGCCAAACACGCAATTTTATTGAAGAAATCTAACTCAAAAACTTCAATTACATAATCCCTACCCTATACACGGTATTTATAGACTAACCAAAACATGTTAGAATATAACTAGGATTCTGCATTAATTTAAACCACATAATTATCTAAAATAACTCCGTATTTTAGGAATAGATAATTATCTCATATTTAAATTAAACTTGGACTCCACTCCAAGTTAATACCCGAGCCCGATCCACGCCAAAGCCACAATCGGACTCAGACATTCGCCAACAATCACCCTCTGAATTTCTGAGTCATGGAGTGTAACTCTTGCACTCCAAGTAACGGCCTCATCTCCATGAACTTTATACGTGCCAAGGCTTTTGTTAATGGATCCGCTTTCTGTTTATCTCCGGATACGTGTTCAACCACCACTTGCTCATTTTCTACACATTCTCGAATTAAATGATATCGAGTATGGATGTGCTTACTCCTACCGTGAAAAACCAGGTTCTTTGACAATTCGATTGCTGATTTATTATCAACTCGGATCAGCACCTTTTGTTTCTCCGACCCTGTCAACTCTGCCAATAACTCCCTTAGCCAAATTGCTTGACATGCAGCTGCAGTAGCTGCCATGAATTCAGCTTCACACGAAGATAATGCTACGGTAGCTTGCTTTTGTGAGCACCATGTGATAGGTGATGTACCAAGGTAGAAAACATGACCCGTAGTGCTTCGACCATCATCTCTGTCAAAGTTGTGACCACTATCGCTATATCCTACTAATTTCATGTCATTACACCGCTCATACTTTATTCCAAATGAGGTTGTTCCCCGGAGATAACGTAGGATTTTCTTAATGGCAAGTGCATGTGATTTTCTCGGACTTTGCATGTAGCGACTAACTACCCCAACTGAGTATGACAAGTCTGGGCGTGTATGCAGAAGATAGTGCAAGCAACCCTCTAATTTTCGATAATGAGTAGCTTCAACTTCTGGCTCCTCTTCGCCTTTCGACAATTTGAGTCTCGATTCCATTGGAATTAAAGTCTCATTGCAATCTTCCAGACCAGCTTCTTTTAGGATTTTCATAGCATAACTCTCTTGCTTGATTTTCACACAATCTCGTTCTTGAGAGACTTCGATACCCAAGTAATAAGTTAGCTCACCTAAATCTGGCATTTCAAACTGAGATGCCATCTTTGCCTTAAACTGATTTATGAACTCTAAACTTGTGCCTGTCACGAATAAGTCATCGACATAAACTGCCACAATAATAAATTCACCATTAGACACCTTTTTATAAACAGCCTTTTCATGCAAGCATCTTTGAAAACCAATATTCTTTAGAATACTATCAAGCTTTAGGTTCCATGCCCTCGGAGCTTGCCTTAGCCCGTATAATGCTTTTGCTAATTTGTAGACTTTTTCTCCCTCTCCCGGTTTTTCAAAACCCTCAGGTTGAGTCACGTACACTTCTTCCTTTAACTCACCATGCAAGAAGGCCGTTTTGACATCTAGATGATGAATCTTCCATCCTTTCCCGGCTGCGAGAGCAATCAAAAGTCGTATTGTCTCGAGTCGAGCTACCGGCGCAAACACTTCATCAAAGTCAATACCAGGTTGTTGTATATAGCCTTTAGCAACTAAGCGCGCTTTGTACTTATTGATCGTGCCATCCGCATTTCTCTTGATTTTGAATAACCACCTTAACCCGATGGGCTTAACACCTTTTGGTAGAGGAACAAGTCTCCATGTGTTATTCTTCAATAGAGTCTATCTCAACTTTCATTGCTTTAACCCATTTCGGTTTATTTTTAGCCTCATTAAAGTTCCTCGGTTCCTCGTCAAATGTTAACAACAGTTCATTAACATTCAGCTCGTAATCATTCAATTTTCTTGGTAACAAAGACACACGGGTTGAGCGACGTACCGGGACAGGTGTAGCATCGCTGTCAGAGTCTGTTTCTTCTCTTTGTGGACTGTTTGCACGAGCTGGGCCCCCGGTTGATTCGTTTTGGACCTGACTGCTGGCTTGCGACGTTGTTTCTTGGCCATTTACGGGCTGATGTTGTCCAGCGGCTGCTGGGTTTACTTCATTGTAGTTTGGCTGTTCAACTTCAGCATCTTGAGTATCTCCCCATATAACCGTAAAGGAGCCTGGTTCGCTTTCAGCTTGGGTTTGATATCCGGGCACATTTTTCCAGTTCCAACCTCTTTTCTCATCACAATCAGCATAGGCACTAATAATAATTTTATTTTCACGCGGATTGAAGAGACGAAATCCACCTGAACCGGGTTCTTTGCCGAGATAAACCAATGGTTTGGACCTGTCATCGAGTTTCCTCAAGTGCTTTGTAACTATTCTTTCGTAGGCCACACAGCCGAATACTCTTAAATCTTCCAGGTCCGGTTTCTTACCATAAAATTTTTCGTATGGTGTAACTCCTACCAATGCTCGCGTAGGGGTTCGATTTATAATAAAGGTTGCATGTCGAACAGCTTCGCCCTAGAAATAATTTGGTACACCCCTTGCTTTCATGAGACACCGAGTCATCTCGAGTAGCGTTCGGTTTCTCCGTTCAACAACGCCGTTTTGTTGAGGTGCATAAGGGGCCGTCAACATTCGTGCTATACCTCTTTGGTCACAGAACCGGTTAAGATCATGAGAAGTAAATTCACCACCTCTATCCGTATGGAACGTTTTAACTTCTTTACTGGTTCGCTTTTCAATCGCCGTTATGAATCTTTTAATGACATTTGACGCATCACTCTTATTTTTCAAGAGAAACGACCACATATATCTTGAAAAATCGTCAATAAGTACCAGAATATAAATATTACCAGCTTGTGTGGGTGGATCGACTAGTCCGCAAAGGTCCCCATGTATCATATCAAGAATATGTGTTGCTCTATATGTTGCTTTTTTGGGAAGGAGCGTTTCGTTTGTTTAGCAACCATGCAAGACTCGCAGAACTGATGTTGATGCTTAACAACCGGTACCCCTTTAGCTAACTTGTGCATCAAATTCACCGCACCAAAGCTGATATGGCCAAGTCGGGCATGCCATAACCAAGACTCTTCATCAATGTTAGCTTGTAAACAACGAGGTTTTCCAACTTTTAGTCGGGTTTTATAAAGACGATTTTCACTTCGCTGGACTTTCATAAGCAATCTTCCACCTTTGTCTCGCATAGTTAAGAATTTGCCCCGAAGACGAATATCACTACCGGATATTGTAGCTTGTCCGAGACTGATCACGTTACTTCGGAGCGATGGAATATAGTAAATATCTTTCAGTAGTTTCTGCTCTCCGCTCTTTCCTTCAAACAAGATAGATCCCTTTCCTTTTATACTCACGCACGACCCATCTCCGAATCTCACCCGTCCGGCTATATGTTCATTTAATTCAGAAAAGTACGAGTAATTACCGGTCATATGATTACTCGCACCGTTGTCCAAATACCATACATCATTTTCTTCATTATTGGTTTTGATCTTTGGAGGGATGAACTTATCTTCATTCAAGAATATCGTTTCTTGAACATGGTTCATCATGAAAAAAGTTCCTTCCTCATGATCCGCATCTCCCTCTTTCGTCTCATTGAGATTTGCCTCGTGGTCTCGGGTTCGTTCCGGGCATCTTGAGACGAAGTGTCCGTACTTGTCGCAACGATAACACTTGATATTTGAGAGGTCACGTTTGCCCTTTTGTTTTTGATCTTCACTTTTTTTTTCGAGGAATCACGCTGACCATGATTTTGGGTGTTACCCCGACCACGTCCACGACCACGACCTCGAGAGTTTGCACCACGACCTCTACCCCTATTTGAATCATAGTTTCTGTTGGAAGATTCGGCCCTTGAATAAAGCAGTTTTCCTTGAGTCTCGTTGCCTTTGTTCTCTTCTTTGATCCTTTCTTCGTAAGCTTTCAATCTACCAACCACATCTTCGAACCCAACCGTTTTAAGATCCAAAACCTGTTCAAGTGATGCCACAATGTGGACAAATCGCCTGGGAAAACTTGTGAGAAATTTCTTTACTAACTTGTGTTCAGATATGACATCTCCAAGTGTGGCTGATTTTGAAGCAATACCGGACAATTTCGCTGCATAATCGTCTATCGTACCGGTGTCTTCCATCTTCAAACTATCAAACTCGGCAGTTAATGTTTGAAGTCTCGCTTCCTTCACGCGTTCAGCCCCTAGATTCCTTGTCTTAATAGCCTCCCACATCTCTTGCCGGTTTTCAGTTTCCCGATTTGAAGAATCAAATCTTCCGGTATGGATTGAAATAGGAGGCCTTTAACAATATTGTTCTTCTTGGCATCGTCTAAGCCCGGATCTATCACTTCCCAGACTCCATGATTTTCCAAGAATTACTTCCATTCGCATGCTCCATATGGTGTAGTTTATTGGCGTCAACATCGGACATTGAAACGTCAACATGTTTGGTTCTTTTGTCGGCGGATTTGACCCGCTTGCATCAATACTCCCTGTCATCTGAAACTTTTTTCTGGTGCGCGAATACGTCTGCAACAAATCTTTTTCCAGCCCTGTAAGACGGTCAGAACAAATTATGTTTTGATTCGTGTCAAACTCGCGTAGGACAATCAACGGTTTCCCGTTTCCAACCTACTATGTTCGACTTCCACAAGACAATCAGCAGTCACGAGGACTGCTTCCAACTTGTTTTATGAATCAAAACAGAATCGTATGCCACTAAGATGGTCTCCGTCTTTGATACCTCCTCACAACCGATATCCTCTAGATCGCAGGAATCGATTGGCACGAGCAAGCCCTTTAATAAACTTAAAGCTCTGATACCAATTGAAGGTAATCAGAGGAAAAAACAGATTGCCAAACACGCAATTTTATTGAAGAAATCTAACTCAAAAACTTCAATTACATAATCCCTACCCTATGCACGGTATTTATAGACTAACCAAAACATGTTAGAATATAACTAGGATTCTGCATTAATTTAAACCACATAATTATCTAAAATAACTCCTTATTTTAGGAATAGATAATTATCTCATATTTAAATTGAACTTGGACTCCACTCCAAGTTAATACCCGAGCCCGATCCACGCCAAAGCCACAATCGGACTCAGACATTCGCCAACAGAGAGAGGTTTCAAAGGAGACTTCTGCAACATGAATTTGGGCTAAATTCGAATCATTATGTATGACAAAATCACTTGCAAATCGTCTATATTTGAAGAAGAGATTGTATAAGTTTAACATGAATTCAAGAAAATATATTGAGGATCTTACCGATGAATTCAATATGTTGATATTGGATTTTGAGAATATTGAAGTTACTCTAGAAGATGAAAACCAGGCAATAAACTTCTTGACATCACTTCCTCATGATAAGGATCATACCAGTGAATTCAATAAGAGATATGATTGAACATCAATATCAGTATTGAGGAAGATTCAAAGACTTTCAGTGAAGCAATGGCTTCAAGGGATGCTTCTTTCCGGAAAAAAGCTATTCAAGATGAGATCGACTCCATCATACAAAATAATATATGGAAACTCACAAATTTACCCATGGATGTAAAACATTAGGATGTAATTGGATCTTCAAGAGGAAAATGAAGGTGGATAGTAACATTATTAAGATTAAAGCCAGGTTGCTCATTCAAGGATTTAGACAAAAAGAAAGTATTGATTTCTTTGATACCTATGCTCTGGTTGCAAGAATTTCCATCATTAGATTGTTATTAGCACTTGCTACTATACATAATTTTGTAATTCACCAAATAGATGTGAAAACTGCATTCTTGAATGTTGAGTTAGATGAAGAGATTTATATAAAACAACTAGAAGGCTTTGTTATGCTTGGTAATGAAAACAAGGTTTGTAAATTAATAAAATCTCTGTAAGGCTTAATACAAGCACCTAAACAATGGCATTAAAAGTTTGATGATGTTGTATGTTCAGACAGTTTTGTTCTTAACTAACCTAACAAGTGTCTATATAGTAAATTTGACTCTTGGGGTAAAGGAGTTGTAATTTGACTATATGTGGATGACATGTTGATCTTTGGTACTAAACATGATCAACTTGATAAAACAAGAAATTTATGTCATCCAAGTTTGCCATGAAGGACATGGAGGAAGCAAAAGTGATTCTGGGTATAAAAATCATGCGTGGAAACAATGGTTTCTCAATCTCTCAATCTCCTTACATTAAGAAGATATTGAGGAAATTTAATTTCCAAGTTTGTTCTCCAGATAGAAATCCCATAGATCCTAATATTAGGCTTATGCCTAATAAAAGTGATCCTATTTCTCAACTAGAATACTCAAAGGCAATAGGATGTTTGATGCATGTATGATCAACACAAGGCCAAGGCCTAATATATGCTGCTGGAAAATTGAGTAGATATACTAGCAATCCAAGCACACATCACTGGCAAGTTGTGAATTGATTATTTAAATATCTGAAAGGAACCATGAACTATGGTTTGTGTCATTCAGGTTTTCCTTCAAGTATTTTGATGCAATGGATAACTAATATTGAAGTTCATTCTTCTAACAAGTGGATGGGTATTCCTCTTGGTAGAGGTGCTATCTCTTGGCTTCAAAGAAATAGACTTGCATCACCATTAACAATGGAATCTGAATTTGTAGCTTTATCAATAGCAGCTGATAAAGAAGCTGAATGGTTACGAAATTTGATCTTTGGATTTCTTTGTGGTTAAAACCGATATCACCCATTTCTATTAGACATTCAGATGTGATAGTGCAGATACATAGGTGTTAGATATAGTATGATTAGAGAATTAATCATAAATGGAGTGATATATGTTAATTTTGTAAGATCCGAGTATAATATGGCTGATAATCTAACTAAAGGGTTAGGAGGAGATCTTGTAAATAATTCAGTCACTGGGATAGGTTTAAAGTCCATACAAAATATCTTATGTCAATACACCTAATTCCCATGTGTTAAATTCAATGTGGAAAGATTGTCATGTGATGCGTGATTGATAACCGATGTTTTATTGTATGTAACGTTTGTGTTTTTTTACATAAACTTGAGTTTTGAATTGCCTACTTTGATTTGATTTGTGTTTTTGCAGGTTAACGAAGTTTAAGAAGCATTCTGGAGCTTTACGGAGCATCGGATGGAAAACGGATCAACCAGACTGGAAACAACAAAATCAGAAAAACAGGTTTTAGGGAGGTAGTTGTCGACACCCTAGTAGCCAGTCGGCGACGCCTTTCAGAAAGCCCTGTCGATAAAACTTGTGCGTAGACAGCATGTTATCGCGTCCGGAGAAAACTGAGGCCAGGCAACGCGTCGGCGACACCCTAGTTGCCTGTCGGTGACGCCTTCTCCATATTGTTGACACTGAAAAGTTGGTTTGACTTGTTTTTCAACGAATTGAATGGGGATTAAAGGAGTTATGGGTTTTTGAGCATATAAACACATCTTGGAGCCATCTTTCATCATTTCCTTCATATCTCACTTCTCCCTAACCTCTCTAACCCTAACCTAACCTCCATCATCTCTAACTGTCACCCATTCCACCATCATCATCAATCACCGCCGTCTTCATCCATCCACACTCACCATCCAAACCCTAACCCTAACCTTTATCATCCCTCCAAGACTCAAGGTCATGGCTCGGTGTTCGCGTTGTCACCCGATGTTCAGGTGTTCATGAAGCATCAACCATGAGTGACTAGTCTCTCCGAGTTTCACCCTGGTGTAGATTTTTGTAAGATTTTCTAGGGTTAAAACATTTATATTTGATTTGATTTCGTGACAAGTTGTTTAGTTTTTGAAACCTTTGCTAATTGTCTTGCAATTTTTTCGAATTCGTAAATTGTCGAGTGATGATAAAATTTGACTTTGCGAAATGGTTATGTGGAATTATGCCTTATCATAGGTTATGATTTACATGTTCTTGGTAAAGAAGTGCTCTGTGGTCCGTCATCTATGACGTTGATAGCTTTTGGCACCTAAGCTATGCGAAACTAAATTCGTTAATCACTATATGCAACTAAATCAAGTTAAAACGTGTAGGAACCCTAGGTTTTTGCCATTATCGAACTGGGTGTGATCCTTGTTCCCAATTCTTCTTTTTAATCAAGTAATCCAGTTTTTGCAATAATGAACGAAATATGTTTTTTTATAGTTAATAGTAACTTGTCGGTTTACTCCGACACCTCTTTCAACCAAACAAACAAACAAAGTAGTTTAGATAATCGAACAACTAGTGAGTAACTTGTCGGTTTACTCCGACACCTCTTTCATAAGTATTTTGTACACTTGTTTGTAAATAGTTTAGTTAATCGAACAACTACTGTGATACTGACCACATGCTCTTCTTGGATATGATACTCGACTTACCATAGCTACCTAGATTAATTGGGTTTTTGACTGATCAGGACGACACGGTTTATCAACATGGCGCCGTTGTCTTTTGTCATGGTCAAGTTTCGAAAATCAGCATGATTGGCATTCAATATGTGTTTTTAATAGAAAATTGCGGGTGGTTATTTGGGAATAGTCCGCCTGAGAAATTAGTCATGTTATCCACATCACATATCATACTTTTTCCATGTGAGATATTGAGCCACTTATACACATCACATATATATATATATATATATATATATATATATATATATATATATATATATATATATATATATATATATATCTGTGTGTGTGTGTAGTGTGTGTGTGTGTGTTTCTTTGTTTGAGTGTGCCGTTAGTACATGTATTGTAGAACTTGCAACTTTTGATACGTTTAAGACAATAGGCCGAGTACGAGCCCAAGAATGATTAAGGTATTAGGTAAACCTTTTCGCTTTACAACATTTTATACCATCCTTACCCGAAATTAATCCCTTAGTCGTCAATTTTGAGCCAAAACCTTTTGTTTGACCAACCCACTTAGCCTTTGACCCGTTAAGCCTTTTTAATTTTAAACCGTGTGATGAAAATTTGATTTAAGGTTTATTTTGTTTTGTAAGTTTGTAATTTATTTCAGTAAAAAAACAGAAAAGATCATGAAAAATAGTGAGAAATTATTGTGAAAATACCATGAAAAAAATATAGTGGAAATAGTTGTGAAAAAGCACAAAAAGAAGTTTTAGTTCTTATTGAATAAAAGGCACGTTGATGCCTTGAAGTTGATTCGGTTAGCTAGTTGTTTAGTAGTTTTTTTAATAAAAATCGAGTTTTCATCACCTTAGTCACTTCATATACCAATTCTATACCCTTAGCCTAGCCCTATTACAACCCTTCAAGACCTTTTGATTTGTGCTTCGTTTTCATGTTACTTGTTGGAGAATGACTGAGTTGCAAGCTTATGCGGATACGTGTTCTAATCGGTAGGAGTGTTCACTTAAAAATTGCTAATGCATCTTTGTTAGCTATATATTAAACCGAGTGGAGAGAACATTACGAGGGATATGCATAATGTGTTAGTCTTAAGGGTGGATTAATCTTGGGTAACCATTTCATGTGCTAAAAGTTGAAAAATCCATTTACCTATTGAATTACTTTTGAAATGTGAACATTGTGAACCGGGTATGACAATAGACCTTAACTTAAATTTGAGAATGGGGAGTGTTTCCATTTGTTAAACCCACGTGAAAGTGAAAAAAATTTGTTTGAGGACAAGCAAAAGACAAGTCTGGGGATGTGATGCGTGATTGAAAACCGATGTTTTATTGTATGTAAAGTAAGTATTTTTTACATAAACTTGAGTTTTGAATTGCCTACTTTGATTTGATTTGTGTTTTTACAAGTTAACGAAGTTTAAAGAGCATTTCGGAACATTTCAGAGGGAGCATCGGGACGGAAAACAGATCAACCGGACACGAGGAACAACAAAATCAGAAAAAAACAGGTTTTAGAGAGGTAGTCGCCGACGCCCTAGTAGCCAGTCGGAGACGCCCTCCAGAAAGCCCCGTTGGTAAAACTTGTGCATAGACAACATGTTAGCACGTCCGGAGAAAACTGAGGCCAAGCAACCCGTCGACGACGCCCTAGTTGCCCGTCGGTGACGCCTTCTCCATATTGTTGATGTTGAAAACTTGGTTTGACTTGTTTTTGACCGAAAATTGAATGGGGATTAAAGGAGTTACAGGTTTTTGAGCATATAAACACATCTTGGAGCCATCTTTCATCATCTCCTTCACATTTAACTTCTCCCTAACCTCTCGAACTCTAACCTAACCTCCATCATCTCTAACTCTCACCCATTCCACCCTCATCCATTACACCATCATCACCCACCATCATCTTCATCCATTCACACTCACCATCCAAACCCTAACCCTAACCTTCATCATCCCTCCAATACTCAAGGTCATGGCTCGGTGTTCGCATTCATCATCTAGTGTTCATGAAGCATCAACCATGAGCGACTAGTCTCTCCGGGTTTCACCCTGGTATAGATTTTTGTAAGATTTTCTAGGGTTTAAACATCTGTATTTGATTTGATTTCGTGATAAGTTGTTTAGTATTTGAAACCTTTGATAATTGTCTTGTATTTGTTTCGAATTCGTAAATTTTCGACTGATGATAAAATTTGACTTTGCGAAATGGTTATGTGCAATTATGCCATATCGTAGATTAGGATTTACATGTTCTTGGTAAAGAAGTGCACTGCGGTCCGTCGTCTATGGCGTTGATAGCTGTTGGCACCTAAGCCACGTAACACTAAATTCGTTAATCACTATATGCAACTGAATTAAGTTAAAACGTGTAGGAACCCTAGGTTTTGCAATTATTGAACCGGGTGTTACCCTTGTTCCCAGTTATTGTTTTCAATCAAGTAATCCAGTTTTTGCAATAATTAACCTAACTAGTTTTTATAGTTAATAGTAACTTTTCGGTTTACTCCGACACCTTTTTCAACCAAACAAACAAACAAAGAAATTTTGCAAGCTTCATAAGTATTTTGTATACTTGTTTGTAAATAATTTAGACAATCGAACAATTAGTATGATACTGACCACATGCTCTTCGTGGATACGATACTCGACTTACCATAGCTACCTAGGTTAATTGGGTTTTTGACTGCTCGGGACGACACAGTCTGTCATCATGATGATATTGGAACACATCATCTAATCATTCCATTATGTGTGTTCAGACTACAAGATAAAGTAGGTTGAATTTTGTATAAATTCTTGATAGTCTTTTGATAAATTGCATCTCTAGTTGAGGAATAAAGGGACTACCTATAAGAGTATGAAGTTTAGCCGCTTCAAGAAGCTTGGACTTGGATTTGATATACTCTTTGAAGGATTAGGACACATGCTACTAAAATATTGTATCAAGCAAGAACATATTAATTTGTGAACTTATGTGTATATTAACTTCATGTAGTTTAAAGAATAGCAATGGTTCAATCCATTGACACCTTAATATTCAAATACTTTGCATTTTTACTCCTTGCACTGTGTTACTCTATTTTTACACCTCCTCAACTTTAAAAATTTCATAAAGTTAACGCATCATAAAGCGTTTGGACTAAATCATTCGATGTTTGCAATCTATCCGCGTCGCAACGCGCACGTGTCTAATTACTAGTTAACCTTAAAAGTTAATATTAGGATTTAGAGTTGGTAGTATTTCATTCCGTAGTTTTGAAACTTGAATTTTTTGACCAAATTTAGTAAATAACAAGGGTCTTTAAAATTCATTTGCTAAAATGTATTTATATGGTTCTCGTTTGTGTTAAACATCATGACTGCTAAATTGTATTTATATGGTTCTCTTTTGTGTTAAACATCATGACGATTGGTATATGAACGTGAATTACATATTTATTCTATATAGGATGAGAAAGGTGTATAATTTATCACATGGACGATGACTACAATTCCACTCAAAGTTAAAACTTAATTGAGAAACATGTAAATATCTCAAGTTTAGACTCGCCTTATCAAAACGTGTGCATCTTTGCCATGTGATCGATCTAGCTACACCCGTGTCAACTTTTGTAACCGCTAGATATATAAGCGTTTGGCTGTAGAACTTGTTCAATGGTTATCTATTCCCCAAAGATTTAATTACTCAAAATGGATAGTTTTCTTGGTTCAGTTACAATGCAGTTAGTTGAACCAAAGGTATAAGAGACCACTGTATTTAATTTAATGATAAAGTTGACACCCACAAGTCATTGCATCCAACACCTTTCTATTGATCAACTATCGAACGACTTTTTTCGACGAAAATGTATTCTTTTTGTATATGTGTACATTATTTTTTAGAAGCGTAATATTCTATTCATATATATAGTATATACAAAGAAATATAAACTTAAAAATATAAGTATGTACATAGAAAGATGTCGAACTTTACAATTATTATATTTGTGTAATGAATTATAAATCATCATTTCTAATATATTAGTAATTAGATATTCAAAATGTAAAATTAAATATATCCTGTTTTGGTCAAAAATTACCGAAGCAGTTAAGTGATCAAATTAGTTAAGTGAGATAGTGTGCTAAAAAGTGTGTTGAAAATATGTTGGTTATGTTCTTTGGAAAAACAGTGTTCAGGATACGGCTCAGGATATTGAGCTATATCTACGATCAAACAATGAGCAAAAAGGTAAAGTAAATGACACGAGATGTACGAGGAAAGCCCTTGATCAATCTAGATCGCCGGCATAAAACCTCGGGAGCTGACAATCGCAGCTGCCTAGTTCTTCTTATTGCTTTAAACTTCAGGATACAGTGCAGGATATAGATCAAATCGCTATGTGTTACAATGAATTTTGTGAAAGTTGCGAGAGAGCAAGTGTTGAGAGTGTAGAGAGTGTGATTGTGATGTCCTAGTTGATCTGATATACCCACTATTTATAGTAACGAATTACAAACTAAAATTCCTATAAACATGGGATGCTCCGAATATTCCAATGTGAACGTTGTAGACCGAGTAATGCGGCTTCAACGGCTTCTTGTGAACGACTTGGACCGAGTCTTCAGTAGAAAAGGTCTTCATGAACGTTGCTAGCTTCTAACCCACGTACATGCATTCAATCCGTTAGTGATCCTGAGGATACCATTCAGGATGTTACCAATATCCTGAGTCAGCATCCCGGATGTAAACAGATACAATATAAACAAGATATATATCAAGATATTTTCCAGGATATGGGCTCAGAATTTCACCCATAACAATTGTCCCCAAAAATGTTACCGTTTGACATCCTGCACTAACGGTTACATTTTTCACGGTGGCCGAGGTAATTAAAAGATAAGACCACTGATGTGACAGCTTTCAACCACCCGGCCTATATTTACTCATCATGCCCTATATCTTCTCGTCCTTATCTCTCTTTTAACCACAATCGACAAGGAAAAAGGTAATATTCTCTCCCTCATCTTCGTATTCATCTTTTATCTTACTCCGGCAAGAATTCAGGCGACCAAATGCCTAGGCAAACGAGGTCCAGTTCAGGCGACTCGGCTCCCACATTCATCCAACAGAACCTTCTCCAAGAGCCGGAGAAGGAAGCATGTACCTTCGATAGTGCCCATCTGTCGGCCTTGAAATCCTCCGGCATCTTCCCGGAAGGGACCGTATTTAGACCGTTTGACCGGGAAATCCGGTCGGACATGGTCTCCAACGAGTGGATATGCTTTAGTGCTTTCCCTTTTACCCTAGGGCTACAATTCCCCTTTCCAGATTTCATCACCGAGTTCTTCAATATCACAAAAATCTCTTTCAGCCAAACCATGCCAATGCTCTGGCGTGTTTTATCCGTTCTTGACCAAATCAAGAGAAACCACATTCCTGATCTTTCTGTCCATGACCTCCCCCTAGCATACCGACTTAGATGCCACGGCTCTTGTCGATTCTTGTTTTACTCTACTTCTGGTGACCCACTGATACTTCGTGCCACCAGGAACGAGGATGGTTGGCAATCCAAATATTTCTTTGTAAAAAGGGATTCAATCCCTGGGGGAACGGATTATCCGATGAGATGGTTGAAGAAGGGTAGGATTTAGGGTTTAAAGATAATCATGCCTCTTATCCTGCTTTATATCCTGAACTGACCAACTTTCTCTGTTGTGTATGCAGCTGATTTCAGGAAAGTTGCACCTCCCCTCGCTGATTCTCAAAGAAGAATAGACGCCATTAGACTCCTTCCAGAGGCAGAGAGAAGTTTCAACCCATCTCCACCAACTCCAAGCCCTCTTTCAAGCGCAAACATGTCTGGTAAGGATCCTGCAAAATATCCTGTACATACATGTTTTTATTTGATATTATTAGGAGAGGTTTAGAATTTTACTCCCTGTGTGCAAATTCCAGCAAAGTTCCAGTCTATCTAGACCTCGACGAACTCGACAGCTATCCAACTCCAACCATAGTCAAGAAGGAGGCTCCTGCTGCCACCAGCTCCAAGCCACTCCCAGCTCCCAAGGCCAACCCAAGGACCCGTGCTTCCGCAGCGAAAAAGAGGAAGGGCCTTGAGGTCAGTGCTCCAAGCTCAGGAGGGTTCTCCTATGACGATCTCAGCTTTACCGATTCATTAGAGCCAATGACATCCTTCCTTAACAAGGTAATATCCTGACGCATACTCTGCATATATATCCTGCACATATATCCTGCACGGATATCCTAACAGGATATCCTGATAGGATATCTTGGTCATTATATATATATATATTCTAACTCGTACCTGTTATTGGTGCACAGGGCCTCCAGCATTTGCTCCACTTGTACAATGATGCATGTGGTACCGTCGCACTTCATGAAGCCAGGATCAAGCAGCTTGAAACTACTGTTGCCGACCAAGGTGCCATTGCTGAAGCGAAGAGTCGGCACTATGAGGATAAGCTGAAAAAGGTCACTCAGGATGCCGAGCTCAAATTGGCCACCAT
Organism: Helianthus annuus; assembly: GCF_002127325.2. Classification (NCBI taxonomy): domain Eukaryota; kingdom Viridiplantae; phylum Streptophyta; class Magnoliopsida; order Asterales; family Asteraceae; genus Helianthus; species Helianthus annuus. The sequence continues at coordinate 150,700,705 of NC_035434.2, read as the reverse complement.
GCAAATGGATCATGATCAGGCCATGATCAATTTCCGGGAAGGAATCAAGACTTCTGCTATTGTCTCCCTGTTACAAGCACGCATCAAGATGGCTTATGAGGCCAAGGAGACAGGTCTTGTTTGTCCATCCTGGCCAATTGAATCCTGGGTGGCCAAGTTGAAGGAGCTTGGAGGCAAAGCTGTGCCACTCCCATCTGAAGCCGGTGAATCTTCCAAGTCAGCGGAGGTGGCAGATCAGGCTGGAGACAAGAAGGATGCCGGAGCGGATGCTGGTGCTGAGAAGCCGGGGAAAGCAGGAGAGGATGCCGCTGTGTGAGGGCAGCTGAGTGGGCGATGATGGATATTGATGCCTAGGCCGGAGCCCACTTTTTTAGGTTTAATGGTTGATGTCTTGAACAATTTACTTTTCTTGTCTGTCAAACAATTTTAATTTCCTGCATGTAGACAATATGATGGCCAAAGGTGGAGGGATCCTGAATTTCAGGACGAAGCCCTTGGTCATCAGTTAGTATGGTCTATTTTGTACGCTTTTTAACAAGTGAAGGTGGAGGTATCTTGGGTTCCAAGACGAAGCCTTCATTTGTTAAGTAAATATGTTAGGAAACTAATTATGCTTTTGGTGGATGGGTCTCGGTTTGAGACGAAGCCAAGAGCATAATCTTTTGCTATGTTAATAATATAACCCTTTTTTGGCTTTATATAAATTTCTCTTGTGAAAATTGTTTTGTTTGAACGTTTTTCAGAACAGATTATAAATGTATCCCGGTAAATATCCTGAAAAATATTCTGATTAAAATATAACCTATTAGTCGTCTAAATAAAAAGGAAAGATCATACCAGAGATTCTTAGTGAATCAATTTCAATTCTTCATTATAAGCTTGTCCCCAGTGCATACTTATAAACTCGAATCCATCCTCAGAATAGTATAATGTATGTCCCCTGTACTTAACATAGAAACACAACTGTATTCATATTTTTGACTCGAATGAACTCTGAATACCCCAAGGCAAAACCCTTGATATCTTGAAACGAACCCTTAGTATACTGGGGATAAACCCTGTGTTTCATGCGCTACAGGCGGGAGTGTATAAACTCCAAGATTAGAAAGGTGAAAACCTTTAAACCTTAGAGAGTATGAAAATACCCTTTCGTGAGAGAGGGTGATCAATCCTCATATACCTTTAGAATTCAGGATATAGCCAACAGTAACGAAATTGTCAGCCACTTTTACATGGACTGGTCCCGCCACCTTGAACTATCCCTGAATAACTTGCGCTCCAGGCGGGGTGTTTAAACCCAATTCGGGAGAAAGGTGAATACCTTTAAACCTGTGAAGGGATTAGTATCCCTTAAATGTCACACCCCCAAAATCCCACCTGCGGAGTACTACCGCTTGGAGGCGTGACTGACCAGGATCCAGCCACCAATCATACTGAACAAGCATATAAATAATTATAAAAGTTTAACCATCATGATTGGTGTTTCAAAACAACAAGTTTAAGTTGCAAGCGGAAGCATAAGTTTTAAAGTTATAACATAAGTTCCAAAAGTTTCAAGTTTAACATAGCATGTAGCAATCCCTGTCCCACAACGATCCTCCTCCATGCAAGCTCCCACTGAGTACCTATGGTCCTGCAAAGCATGTAGTAACGAGTCAACAACTAGTTGAGTGAGTTCACGGGTGGGCGTTCGTTTTAGTTGTTTCGAAAACAGTTTACTTTATCAGGCATCCTGCCGTGGGGGTTACCCCATAGTTTAAAAAGACGTGACCAGTTCATTCCCAGTTACTCCGGCACTCCGGCCGTGGGGGCTACCCCATGTAGTTATCAGGCATTTCGGCCGTGGGGGCTACCCCATGTACATCATCTGGCTCTCCAGCCGTGGGGGCTACCCCATGTGTATACTAGACTCGTTACCGTATCGATTGCTGACTGTAGTCATGTTTATGTGCCCTGAAAACATCAATGTCTATCATCATTGACGTGCCCCAGATCCATTAGTTCACGCCCGTCCTCTGCGGCACGGTGTGAGGCTTGTCAGACCTAAATAGCGCTATCTAACTAATGACCCGCTCGCCATTGGCCCGGCGATTAGTCGATACAAAAAGGAGGGACTTCGTGATAGAGTTTTAGTCTAGTACGTTTATCCGTCCATCCGGACGAGGAATCACATTCCTGAACCACTGACGTCCTACCCAAAGGTAGACGAGGAACCCACGTTCCTGAATCCCGTTCCCAACCCAGGGAATCCCATGCTTTGTAAAGGGTGTGAACTCACCTTGGTTTGCTCGGCAGTCAAACACAGAAAGTCAATCAAGTCGCAAGTAGTCAATAACGTCCTAACACGGATATCACGTATAATCAGATTCGAACCAAGTAGTGTACAAATGTTCAACACGTTTGGCAAGCACGTTTAGCAGTAACAGTTAACAGTCAATAGAAGCACATACGGTTCACAAGTTCAGCCCAACTACTTAGGCCCAAACACGTAAAAGCAGTTAACACAGAAGCCCATCAGTCTGGCCCATTAACTAAGGCCCAAAAGTGTGGTCTCGAGTCGCAACCGGACTCGCAAGCATGGTCTCGAGTCATGCTGTGTGTTGATCATGGATGGTTGCGAGTCGCAACTGGTGTCGCAACCATGGTTTCGATTCATCATGCTGAGGTCTCGAGTCGCAACGGGACTCGTAACCTGTGGTTTCGGCTTGTCCTGTTATGGTTGCGAGTCGCAACCGCGTGGTCTCGAGTCATCACGCTGTGGTTGCGAGTCGCAACTGCGTGATTGCGAGTCGGTAGCAGTCGTTTTCAAGTTCACGTGTTGATGCAGATGTAGTCAGATTAGTGGTACAATATAATCAGGCCCAATTCCGGAAATAACCAATAGAATCCCACTAACATATTTCCTAATCAGGCTATTAGTCAAAGATGGATCAAAATCACAAGGGTTTTCAATCTTCAACTATCATTCAAAGTGTTCTTCCTATGTTCAAACACATATTCATCAAGTATTCAACCTTTATTCAAACAAAACTATGAACAAGCATCAAAACACTAAACATAACACACAACTCGGTTTTTATATATGTCCGATTTCATGAGAAATGCAAATCCGATTTCATGTATCATCAAGATCTAGTAGTTTAACTCTATTTAACACAAGATGTCATGAGTTCTTTAGCAACACATTCCAACACTATAACTTGTTAACATACATAAAACTTCATCTCATTCATGCATCCATTTAAACACAAACATAACATAAACTAACAATAATCATCAAGAAATACTAACAATAAACATCATCTCATGCATTTTATCATTTAACATGATTAACATAAATCCATAAACATTAAAAGCACTAACCGGTTAATGAAGTGTGTGTGTGTGTCGATCCGAAGTTCCAAGCCCGAGAGTTCTTGTGCTAACCGATTAGATCCGAGAGTCTTGGAAATGTGTTTGTGTGCTAGAGTTCTAGTGGGAGAGAAGATAGAAGTGTGTGTGTGTTCTAATGTTCAACAAAGTGGTAACAAGTAACTAGGGGTGGTGTATTTATAGCCAAGTTCCAAGTGTTGCACCCTTATGGGTTTCGAGTGGGGGTTCACGGCCCAATGGCCCAACCGGCCACAAGGTTCTCGGCCCAAAGGCCTATTCGGTCACTATTCACTCGAGACCTCTTGGTCTCGAGTCGGGTCCGTTGTTTCGTGTCGGGTTCTCGGTTCACATATAACACGTACACACATATATATATATACAATACACGCGTAACAAAGCACTTATCACATAAAAAGATTCACGTTATCATTTTAACTAGTCACATAACGTACAAGTAAGTTACAACGAAAGGTTCTAAATTTCGAGTTGTCACATCATCCCCAAGTTGAAAGAAATTTCGTCCCGAAATTTGATGGCACTCACTGAGGAAGCTAGTTAAGTTGCAAGGTTTTCCCGGTTTTCCTGGGGTGTCACATCCACCCCCCGTTGATCTGGAATTTCGTCCCGAAATTCCGTAGCTTCAGCCTCAGTAGCGTTTGTACTGTTCTCAAACAGTTGGGGATACTTTTGTTTCATCCGATCTTCGCGCTCCCAGGTAAACTCTGGGCCGCGACGTGAGTTCCAACGAACTCGAACAAGAGGTATTCTAGTGCTCTTGAGGACCTTAACATCCCGGTCCGTGATTTCGACAGGTTCTTCGACGAATTTCAACTGTTCGTCGATCGTGAGTTCCTTCAGAGGAACTACGTGCGTCTCATCTGACAGACACTTCTTCAGATTTGACACATGGAAAACGTTGTGAACTGCCCCGAGTTCTGCTGGTAATTTCAGTCTGTAGGCCACCTTGCCTATTTTCTCAAGAATTTCGAAAGGTCCAACGTATCGTGGGTTGAGTTTCCCTCGTTTACCAAAACGAACCACACCCTTCCAGGGTGAAACTTTGAGTAAAACCCGCTCCCCAACCTGGAGCTCAAGTGGTTTCCTGCCCTTATCGGCGTATGCCTTCTGACGGTCACGAGCGGCCGCCATGCGTTGTCGTATTTGAGCAATCCGCTCAGTAGTGTCTACCACATGTTCTGGACCAGTGATCTGACTATCCCCCACCTCTGCCCAACAGAGGGGTGACCGGCATTTACGTCCGTACAATGCCTCAAACGGAGCAGCTTTAATGCTGGTGTGGTAGCTGTTATTGTACGAGAATTCTACGAGTGGCAGATGCTTTTCCCAGCTGTTGCCAAAGTCGATTACACAAGCGCGAAGCATGTCTTCTAGTGTTTGGATAGTACGCTCGGACTGCCCGTCCGTCTGCGGGTGATACGCTGTGCTCATATCAAGACGTGAGCCAAAAGACTTGTGCATTGCCTGCCACAGTTCCGAAGTAAAACGTGCATCTCGATCAGAGATAATAGAAGTGGGCACCCCGTGCCTCGAAACAACTTCCTTGAGGTATATTTCTGCTAAAGTGGAGAATTTATCCGTCTCCTTGATTGCCAAAAAGTGTGCGGATTTTGTGAGTCGATCCACGATCACCCAAATAGTATCGTTCCCGCGCTGTGATCTAGGTAAGCCAGTAACGAAATCCATGGAAATTTGCTCCCATTTCCATTGTGGTATCTCTGGTTGCTGAAGTAGGCCTGAGGGTTTCTGATATTCCGTCTTGACTCGCGCACAAGTCAAACACTTGCTGACATACGTTGCTATGTGGGCCTTCATGCTAGGCCACCAATACGTGGTTTTAATATCGTGGTACATCTTGTCCGAACCAGGGTGTACCGAGTAGCGAGATTTGTGCGCTTCATCCATCACAAGTTCTCGTAAATCGCCATAGAGTGGGACCCAAATGCGTCCTGTTACATAATAAGCACCGTCTTCCTTCTGTTCTAAGCGTTGCCTTGACCCGCGTAGAGCTTCAGCTCTAACGTTTTCTGGTTTCAGTGCTTCTATCTGAGCAGCTCGTATTTGCGAAGGTAGACTAGAATGGATCGTGAGTTGTAAAGCTCTTACGCGCTTAGGCGTAGTGTCCTTTCGACTGAGGGCGTCCGTCACTACATTGGCCTTGCCCGGGTGATACCTGATAGAGCACTCGTAATCATTCAGCAGTTCGACCCATCGTCGCTGCCGCATATTCAGTTCCTTCTGCTTGAATATGTGTTCTAAACTTCTGTGGTCGGTGTAGATGGCGCACTTGGTTCCGTACAGGTAATGCCGCCATAACTTAAGTGCGAAAACAACCGCTCCCAGCTCTAAATCATGTGTCGTGTAGTTCTTCTCGTGAACTTTAAGTTGTCGTGAGGCGTAAGCTATGACTTTATCTCGTTGCATCAATACACAACCAAGACCTTGAATTGATGCATCACAGTAAACCACAAAATCGTCTGTGCCTTCTGGCAGTGAAAGGATAGGTGCACTGCAAAGTCTATCCTTTAGATGCTGAAAAGCTAACTCTTGTGCATTTCCCCAATGATAAACAACGCCTTTCTGCGTTAGTAAGGTGAGAGGCTGCGCGATCTTAGAAAAATCCTTAATGAATCTCCTGTAATATCCTGCCAATCCCAAAAATTGGCGAATTTCCTTTGGTGTGCGAGGCGCAGGCCAGTTCTTAATAGATTCCACTTTGGATGGATCAACGTGAATCCCATCCTTGTCCACCACATGCCCTAGGAAATGGACTTCACGAAGCCAGAAGTCGCACTTCGAGAACTTTGCGTAAAGCTGTTCCTTCCGGAGGAGTTCCAGAATAAGTCGTAGATGTTGTTCGTGCTCTTCTTTGCTCTTAGAATAGATCAGGATGTCGTCGATAAAGACTATAACAAACTTATCCAGGTACGGTTTGCACACTCGATTCATCAAATCCATAAAAACTGCCGGTGCGTTCGTCAGCCCAAACGGCATGACCAGAAACTCATAGTGCCCATATCGAGTCCTAAAGGCCGTCTTAGAGACATCCTCTTCCCGAACTCTCAGCTGGTGATATCCCGATCTCAGATCGATCTTTGAGTAGTAACTCGACCCCTGCAACTGGTCGAACAAGTCGTCAATACGCGGTAGAGGATAACGATTCTTCACGGTTACTTTGTTGAGTTCACGATAGTCGATACACATTCTGAAGGTACCATCCTTCTTCTTCACAAATAACACTGGAGCTCCCCAAGGCGATGAGCTAGGACGAATAAAACCCTTATCCAAGAGTTCTTGTAGTTGCGTGGAGAGTTCTTCCAACTCTGATGGCGCTAAACGATAAGGTGCACGGGCTACAGGCGCGGCTCCAGGAGCTAGATCAATCTGAAACTCGACTTGGCGATGGGGCGGAAGACCAGGTAATTCCTCAGGGAATACCTCGGGATAGTCGCGTACAACCGGAAAATCTTCTAGCTTCTTCTCCTTTCCTGTGGTATCAGTAACTAGAGCCAAAATCGCAGTGTGGCCCTTTCGTAAGCATTTCTGGGCTTTAAGAAGAGAGATAATGTTCTCAACAGCGCTTTTCTTGTCGCCACGAATCATGAGAGGTTCACCACCTAAACCAGGAATACGAACGATCTTCTCGTTGCAAAGAATCTCTGCTCGGTGTTGGGATAACCAATCCATCCCAATGACAACGTCGAAACTACCCAAGACAATAGGAATAAGGTCGATAGAGAAGGTCTGGTTAGCGAGAATAAGCTGACAACCCTTGACTACGTGTGAGGCTTCCAAACTCTTACCATTAGCTAGCTCTACGGTGTGCTTGTCGCTCAGGGGTGTAGGAATACGCTTAAGCATCTTACTAACTTCTAGTGACACATAGCTAGTATCGGCACCCGAATCAAATAAGACTGTAACATAAAAGTCGTCGAGAAGGAACTTACCCGTCACCACGTTGGGATCATTCCTTGCTTCTCCTTGACCAATCACGAACACTCGTCCCCTAGCACCATTGTTGTTCCCATTGTTACCATTCCCCTGATTGTTGTTGTTGTTCTGGTTCAGTTGGGGACAATCCTTCTTGAAGTGGCCTTCAGCTCCACACTGAAAGCACCCTTTGTTGTTACCCTGCTGCTGTCGCTGGTTCTGCTGAGGTTGCTGACGATTCTGGTTGACGGGATATGCGCTCCTGCAATCCTTCGCAACATGACCAGGCTTGTTGCACCGATGACAGTTGCCCCTGGTGCATGGCCCACTGTGGTGTAGGCTACAACGATTGCACTTGGGGTGATTCCCCTTGTATCCACCATGACTTTGACCACCAGACGACTGCTGACTGGGGCTCTTGTGATCGTCCGTCTTTCTCTGCTGAAACTGAGTTTGCACTGAAGTTGAACCCCTGCTTGAAGTTCCATCCCATTTCCGTTTATCTCCACTAGAAGTACCAGAAGTAGTTGCAGCACCTATACGCTTCGGTAACTTGTTCTGCTCCACCGCTTGGTCAGTGAGACGGTGAGCCAACTGTACAACCTGCTGGATAGTAGTCAACCTCGCTGAAGTCACATGACTTTGGATCTCTGGCACCAAGCCCTTGAGATAGAGTTCAATTCGCTTGTAGGGAGGATCCACCATAGTAGGACACAACAAAGCAAGCTCATGCGATCTCTTAGTGTATGCCTCAATTTCTGACCCCGACATCTTAAGATTGTAGAACTCATCTTCCAGTTTGTGAATGTCGTCACGACTGCAGTATTCCTCCCTGATCATTTCCTTGAAAGTTTCCCATGGGGTGGCGTTGGCAGCAACCAACCCTAACATCTGCACCTGAGCATTCCACCACGTGAGAGCCAAACCCTCGAGAGTACCAGTAGCATACTTCACTCTGCGCGCTTCAGGGCATTCGCACATTTCGAACACAGACTCCAGTTTCTCAAACCAGTGTAGGAGACCTACTGCTCCTTCAGTGCCGCTAAAAGTTGTGGGTCGACAGTCCATAAAGGTCTTAAAAGTGCACACCGGTGCCTGACCTAAGGTAGGTGAAAGAAAAGACAGAGTTTAACACAAAGGTTGGTTCACGAGAGTAGGATCCAAACGATCCTAGAACAATTTCGGACTGCAGGATATACCTCCTGCGCGTGCAGCTGCGAGCGCTGCGGTAACTCGCTCGTTGATCAAAGCCGTCAACTGGGCTTGTGTCATGTTAACGCGTCCAGACATGGTTCTTCATAACAAGGGTAATACGTGTGAGAGAGGTTCGCAAAAGCACGATAGTAGGACAGAGTAAGAACGCACGTGTTCAAACAACAGTAGTTATACTAATCAAGCATACCATGAGCAATGTACTACGTAACTAACAAGTAGGCAATATACATACATTATATTACCTAGAACATCGAGCCTTGCATGAGGAGCGAAGTGTCGTTGTGGACCGTTGAGCACTAAACCGGTTATAGTCTGGTTTTAACAAAAACGTTTCTCCTTTATTAAAACCAAGTTCACTATAACCAATGGCTCTGATACCAATCTGTCACACCCCCAAAATCCCACCTGCGGAGTACTACCGCTTGGAGGCGTGACTGACCAGGATCCAGCCACCAATCATACTGAACAAGCATATAAATAATTATAAAAGTTTAACCATCATGATTGGTGTTTCAAAACAACAAGTTTAAGTTGCAAGCGGAAGCATAAGTTTTAAAGTTATAACATAAGTTCCAAAAGTTTCAAGTTTAACATAGCATGTAGCAATCCCTGTCCCACAACGATCCTCCTCCATGCAAGCTCCCACTGAGTACCTATGGTCCTGCAAAGCATGTAGTAACGAGTCAACAACTAGTTGAGTGAGTTCACGGGTGGGCGTTCGTTTTAGTTGTTTCGAAAACAGTTTACTTTATCAGGCATCCTGCCGTGGGGGTTACCCCATAGTTTAAAAAGACGTGACCAGTTCATTCCCAGTTACTCCGGCACTCCGGCCGTGGGGGCTACCCCATGTAGTTATCAGGCATTTCGGCCGTGGGGGCTACCCCATGTACATCATCTGGCTCTCCAGCCGTGGGGGCTACCCCATGTGTATACTAGACTCGTTACCGTATCGATTGCTGACTGTAGTCATGTTTATGTGCCCTGAAAACATCAATGTCTATCATCATTGACGTGCCCCAGATCCATTAGTTCACGCCCGTCCTCTGCGGCACGGTGTGAGGCTTGTCAGACCTAAATAGCGCTATCTAACTAATGACCCGCTCGCCATTGGCCCGGCGATTAGTCGATACAAAAAGGAGGGACTTCGTGATAGAGTTTTAGTCTAGTACGTTTATCCGTCCATCCGGACGAGGAATCACATTCCTGAACCACTGACGTCCTACCCAAAGGTAGACGAGGAACCCACGTTCCTGAATCCCGTTCCCAACCCAGGGAATCCCATGCTTTGTAAAGGGTGTGAACTCACCTTGGTTTGCTCGGCAGTCAAACACAGAAAGTCAATCAAGTCGCAAGTAGTCAATAACGTCCTAACACGGATATCACGTATAATCAGATTCGAACCAAGTAGTGTACAAATGTTCAACACGTTTGGCAAGCACGTTTAGCAGTAACAGTTAACAGTCAATAGAAGCACATACGGTTCACAAGTTCAGCCCAACTACTTAGGCCCAAACACGTAAAAGCAGTTAACACAGAAGCCCATCAGTCTGGCCCATTAACTAAGGCCCAAAAGTGTGGTCTCGAGTCGCAACCGGACTCGCAAGCATGGTCTCGAGTCATGCTGTGTGTTGATCATGGATGGTTGCGAGTCGCAACTGGTGTCGCAACCATGGTTTCGATTCATCATGCTGAGGTCTCGAGTCGCAACGGGACTCGTAACCTGTGGTTTCGGCTTGTCCTGTTATGGTTGCGAGTCGCAACCGCGTGGTCTCGAGTCATCACGCTGTGGTTGCGAGTCGCAACTGCGTGATTGCGAGTCGGTAGCAGTCGTTTTCAAGTTCACGTGTTGATGCAGATGTAGTCAGATTAGTGGTACAATATAATCAGGCCCAATTCCGGAAATAACCAATAGAATCCCACTAACATATTTCCTAATCAGGCTATTAGTCAAAGATGGATCAAAATCACAAGGGTTTTCAATCTTCAACTATCATTCAAAGTGTTCTTCCTATGTTCAAACACATATTCATCAAGTATTCAACCTTTATTCAAACAAAACTATGAACAAGCATCAAAACACTAAACATAACACACAACTCGGTTTTTATATATGTCCGATTTCATGAGAAATGCAAATCCGATTTCATGTATCATCAAGATCTAGTAGTTTAACTCTATTTAACACAAGATGTCATGAGTTCTTTAGCAACACATTCCAACACTATAACTTGTTAACATACATAAAACTTCATCTCATTCATGCATCCATTTAAACACAAACATAACATAAACTAACAATAATCATCAAGAAATACTAACAATAAACATCATCTCATGCATTTTATCATTTAACATGATTAACATAAATCCATAAACATTAAAAGCACTAACCGGTTAATGAAGTGTGTGTGTGTGTCGATCCGAAGTTCCAAGCCCGAGAGTTCTTGTGCTAACCGATTAGATCCGAGAGTCTTGGAAATGTGTTTGTGTGCTAGAGTTCTAGTGGGAGAGAAGATAGAAGTGTGTGTGTGTTCTAATGTTCAACAAAGTGGTAACAAGTAACTAGGGGTGGTGTATTTATAGCCAAGTTCCAAGTGTTGCACCCTTATGGGTTTCGAGTGGGGGTTCACGGCCCAATGGCCCAACCGGCCACAAGGTTCTCGGCCCAAAGGCCTATTCGGTCACTATTCACTCGAGACCTCTTGGTCTCGAGTCGGGTCCGTTGTTTCGTGTCGGGTTCTCGGTTCACATATAACACGTACACACATATATATATATACAATACACGCGTAACAAAGCACTTATCACATAAAAAGATTCACGTTATCATTTTAACTAGTCACATAACGTACAAGTAAGTTACAACGAAAGGTTCTAAATTTCGAGTTGTCACATTAAACGTGAGAGAGGGGGCCAATCCTCTAATCTTCTGAGTTATCCTGAGTACACGTCCTGGAACCATATCCTGGAGCATATGCTGCAAAACAATCGTAAACTAAGGTGGGTGTTAGCTTGGCTAACACCCCTCCGATGCCTAAGTCAGTATTGGGTTCAAGATAATAAACATATATATTTAAAAGAGATAGGATACATACCATTCTGAGATAGAAATTAAATTCTATTCTTACTTGAAATAGAGCTTTAAGTGTACAGCATCCCAAGACCTTGGTAGCATATCCCCTTCCATATTCTTGAGTCTGTATGCTCCTTTCCCTGCTTCTGATTCAACTTCGTATGGTCCTTCCCATTTTGGAGCTAACTTGCCATCGGCAGGATTAGTAGTATTCTGAAAAGCCTTCCTTAGCACCCAATCACCCACTTGAAATCTCCTAGTCCTTATATTCTTGTTATATGCTCTGGATATTCTTTGTTGATATGCTGCCATCCTTAGCCTTGCTGCGTCTCTTCTTTCGTCTATGGTATCCAAATCTTGACATAAGGCTTCAGGATTCTGTTCAAGATTCTGTAGGATAGATCTTGCAGTAGGTATCACCATTTCCGTTGGAATTACTGCTTCTGCTCCGAATACTAAGGAGAATGGGGTTTGGCCGGTTGCATTTTTTACCGTTGTCCTATCAGCCCATAACACAAAGGGTAATTCCTCTGCCCATTTTCCTTTTTTGGCTCCAAGTCTCTTCTTTAAGTTATTCACTATTATCTTGTTTGAAGACTCAGCTTGCCCATTCGCTTGAGGATGCACCGGAGTAGACGTTATCATCTTGATTCCCCAACTTTTGCAAAAGTCAGTAGTCCTTTTGCTTATAAACTGGGACCCATTATCACAAATAATTTCAGCTGGTACTCCAAACCTAGTCAGGATATTCCTCTTTATGAAGGATACTACTTCTTGGTCTCTAACTTGCACAAATGCTTCAGCTTCAACCCACTTAGAGAAATAGTCCGTCATTGCCAGCATAAAGACTCTTCCTCCCGGAGCTTTTGGTAACTTCCCCACTATATCCATCCCCCATTTCATGAACGGCCAAGGGGATGCTACAGGATATAGTGGTTCAGCTGGTTGATGCAATATGTTACTATGCCTCTGACATGCATCACATCTTCGAGCATATTCTGCAGCATCTTTTCTCATTGTTGGCCAATAATAACCTGTCCTTAGCACTTTCGAAAATAATGACCTGCCCTCGGTATGGTTACCACAATCCCCTTCATGTATATCCTGAAGTACTTCTTTGGCTTCAGGATCCTCCAAGCATCTCAAGTATGGCCCTGCAAGAGATTTTTTGTATAGAATATTATTTATGATAGTGAATCGTGATACCTTCATCCTAAATGCCTTAGGATTTTCGTCTTCGGGGATATGTCCTTCCTTGAGATATCTCATAATTGGAGTTGTCCAGGATTTAGGATCCTCTCCAGGATACACCACTTCAGGATCTTGAATACTTGCTACTTCCTTATGCTGAGGATCCGTTGCAGGATAAAGGATATGTGATACCGGTATTGGGATTCCTTCCGGTATCCTGATTGATGATCCCAAGTTTTCCAATGCGTCTGCTTCGGCGTTATCCTCTCTTGGTACCTGTTCAAGTGTAAAAACATCGAAATATCCTGCTAATTTTTTAAGAATACCGAGGTATTCCATTAGTTTCTCACCCTTGACTGCATAGGATCCCTTAAAATGATTAGTAATTAACAAGGAATCAACATATACTTGCAAATGCTTAATATTCATATTCTTAGCCAATTCTAATCCTGCGATTAAGGCTTCGTATTCTGCCTCATTATTAGTAGCAGGGAATTCACATCTAACAGCCTGGGGTATTATGTCCCCCTGTGGCGATTTTAGTAGTATTCCTAATCCTACTCCTCTTACATTAGATGCACCATCGGTATATAATGTCCAGGATCCTGAGGATTCTCCTAACTGTTGAACTTCTAGGTCTACCTCATCCTGAATGTCACTACTAAAATCAGCCACAAAGTCAGCTAAAGCCTGAGACTTTGTGGCATTTCTAGGTTCATATACTAAATCATAAACACTCAACTTTACTGACCACTTAGCCATTCTTCCTGACATTTCTGGTTTCCTAAGCACATTCTTAACAGGATAATTAGTCTTAACATGGATCCTATGTGTCTCAAAATAATGTCTAAGCTTTGTTGATGCCATTACTAGAGCCAGCATTAGTTTTTCTAGGTGAGAATATCTAGTTTCAGCATTCAACAAACTTTTGCTAACATAATAAACAGGATACTGCTGACCTTCGTGATCCTTTACGAGTACTGCACTTACTGCATTTCCTGATACTGCCAGATACAAGGATAATGGTTCACCATCCTCAGGCTTCATCAATAGAGGTGCGGTTGAGAGATACTGCTTCAAATCCTGCAGGGCTGCTTCATGCTTCTCACCCCACTCAAACTTTTTATTCTTTTTCAGGATATCATAGAATTCTTTACACTTTTCCGAGGATCTTGATATGAATCTATTTAAGGCTGCCACTCGTCCTGTTAACCGTTGGACATCCTTCATATTTGAGGGAGACTTTATATTCAAGATAGCTTTGATCTGCTCCGGGCTTGCCTCTATCCCTCTTTTCGTCACCATGTATCCTAAAAACTTTCCTGCCCCCACTCCAAAATGACACTTTGCAGGATTAAGTTTCATATTATACTGGTCCAGGATATCGAATGCTCCTTTAATATCCTGAAGATGATCCTCAGCTTTCTTGGATTTGACCACCATATCATCAATCTACACTTCCATGGTGTCCCCTAGTTTGTCTTTAAACATCATATTCACCAATCTCTGGTATGTTGCACCTGCATTTTTTAAACCGAAAGGCATAGCAGTATAACAATAAATACCTGTTGGTGTCATGAAAGCAGTATCCTCCTGGTCCGAAGGTTCCATTTGAATCTGCTGGAATCCTGAGGATGCATCCATGAAGGTCAACATTTCATGACCAGCAGTGGCATCCACCATCGAGTCTATATGAGGCAGAGGGAATGGGTCTTTTGGACAAGCTTTGTTCAGGTCTGTGTAGTCTACACAGACTCTCCACTTCCCATTCTTCTTTTGAACCACCACCACATTTGCTAGCCATCTAGGGAATTTGACTTCTCTAATCATCCTGGACTTCAGCAATCTTTCAACTTCCTCTTGGATAATTGCATTCCGCTCAGGGGCGAATTTCCTTCTCTTTTGTTGTATAGGCTTGAACGACCTGTCAATTCCAAGCTTGTGAGTAATAATGTCTTTAGATATACCTGTCATATCCTCATGCTTCCATGCAAACGTTGACATCCTGCATTTCAAAAAGTTAATTAATTGTTCTTCAATATCCTGAGGGATATTGGTTCCCACGAGCACCGAAATATCGGGATTATCCTGGTCTAGGATAATTTTCTTCACATCCTGCTCCGGATCCTCCACGATATCCTAGGCCCGGATCTTTAATTGCTATGCTGCACTAGGTTTGGTTGAGGATTTCATCGAGGATGAGTAGCATTCTTTCGCCTCCTGCTGATCACTGTCGATCTTGACAACCCCCCAAGGGGTAGGGATCTTGATGCATTGATGATACGTTGATGGAACGGCCTTCATATCGTGGATCCATGGTCTTCCTAGGATGATGTTATAGCAGGATAGAGAATCCATCACACAGAAACGTTGCATCTTGTTGACTCCTTCAACATATACGGGTAGCCTTATCTCTCCCACTGTGTTCCTAGCTTCTCCACTGAAACCAACGAGCGCAGTAGACTTCGAAGTGATATCCATCGGAGACACATTCATCCTCTTCAGAGTCTCTAGTTGTATTATGTTGACGGAGCTGCCATTATCAACCAATATCCTGCGTACAAAATGGTTAGCCACATATAATGTTATTACCAGAGCATCATGGTGAGGATCCTGGACAGTATCCCTATCATCTGCATCAAAAGTGATCACTTTGTCAGTTGTGAGCGTGGTCATCCTGCTAGGTTTGTCTCCCCTCTCGGCCTTAGCTTCCTTTGCATGTCTCTTGGCCGCCGAATACGAAGTTCCGCAAATGTCGGATCCTCCTGAAATGAAGTTGATTATCTTGGCATCGGCGGGAGGTGATGCCGCTCGCTCAGGATCCTTCTCAGTATCCTGATCCTTATTCTTCTTTCTTCCTAAGAGATCTTTCAAATATCCCTTGCTTAGAAGGTAGCTGATTTCTTTCCTTAGAGCGATGCAATCCTCAGTCATATGTCCAAAATCTTCGTGGAAAGCACACCATTTCGACTTGTCTTTCCAATCTGCTTTTTGTTGATTCTTTCGAGGCCACCTGGCTTTATCTCCCAAACCCTGCATAGCATACATTAGTTCAGGTATATTAACAGAAAAACAATATTCAGATAATTCAGGATATTCTTCAGGATCCTCGTCTTCAACAGCATTCACTCTCTTGTTATCATTTCTGCCATATGGCTTAGAGCGATATGGTCTATATGAGGATTCTGATTTCCTGTTGGTCGATTCATATGTTGAGGATGCATTCATCTTTTCTTGCATTTTTCTGTCATCCTCCAACCGAATATATCTTAGAGCCCTGTTCCGGGCTTCATCCAGGTTCCTGCATGGGTTCATTACAAGGTCTTGATAGAATTGAGAATCCTTTTGCAGCCCCATCTTGAAAGCTTGCACAGCCGTTGCAACATCAAGATGAGGAATGTCTAGTGATTCCCGGCTGAACTTGTTCACATAATCCCTAAGGGATTCCTGAGGCCCTTGTGTTATCCTGTAGAGATCACTTGTTAATTTTTCAAAGCTTCTACTACAAGAAAATTGACTATTAAATAAATTTACTAAGTGAGCAAAAGATGTAATCGAATGTGGAGGAACATTCAGGAGCCATTTCAAAGCCGATCCTGTCAAGGTTGAACCAAAACCCTTGCACAAGCAGGCTTCTTTGAGATCTGGAGGGATAGGGTTGATCTCCATCCTTTCCCTATACTGGGCAATATGCTCTTCAGGATCAGTGGTTCCGTCGTAAAGTTTCATGTTCGGAGTCTGAAATCTTTTTGGGATTTCAGCATCACATATAGGATGCACGAACCGAGATACCCTGTGGCTATCCTGGGACACTTCAGGAATTGGCTGCACCACCCCAGGTACACTGGATATCATATCCTTTAATTTCTGAAGTTCCCTGGATAATTCTGACGCTACAGTTGTATCCTGCAAAGATCCAACACTGTTAGCGGTAATAGCATTATTATTATTTGATATGTTACCCGTTAGAGGATTTTGCCCATATCCTGAAGCATATCCTGAGCTCCTCACAGTCGATATCCTGACCGAGGAGGGTATTTCAGGAGTATGATTCCGAGGAAGGCTGGGCACGATATTCCCCCTGTTATCCTCAGCATACACAGCTGAACTAAAGTTCAACACTCTGGGATGTAATGGAGTGACATTATCCTCAGCAGATCTGCTCGAGCCAGACTTCAGGAGTTGTATTTCCCTTAAAAGCATTTGGTTTGTTTCCTGTTGTTGCCTTATTTGTTCCTGCACACTTCCAAACAAGGTTAGAATTTCATCGTTAGAAGCTAAAACAGGAGCAGATCCCTGGACACTCCGAGTAGGGATAACATCTTGAGATTGTGTAGAGGCTGGCATCCTTGGAGGAGGCGGTGGAAGCACCGAACCAACTGTTGCAGAAGTCGTAGCAGACACAGTAGAAGAGCTCATGTTTGATCTTGAGCCCATTGTAAACAATGTGGCAAAAAGTTTTGAAAACAGAAAACCAATTAACGATTTCACCGTGATTTTTAGTAAAGAGAGCACCACTTGCCCCACGGTGGGCGCCAAATTGTTTTGGTCAAAAATTACCGAAGCAGTTAAGTGATCAAATTAGTTAAGTGAGGTAGTGTGCTAAAAAGTGTGTTGAAAATATGCTGGTTATGTTCTTTGGAAAAACAGTGTTCAGGATACGGCTCAGGATATTGAGCTATATCTACGATCAAACAATGAGCAAAAAGGTAAAGTAAATGACACGAGATGTACGAGGAAAGCCCTTGATCAATCTAGATCGCCGGCATAAAACCTCGGGAGCTGACAATCGCAGCTGCCTAGTTCTTCTTATTGCTTTAAACTTCAGGATACAGTGCAGGATATAGATCAAATCGCTATGTGTTACAATGAATTTTGTGAAAGTTGCGAGAGAGCAAGTGTTGAGAGTGTAGAGAGTGTGATTGTGATGTCCTAGTTGATCTGATATACCCACTATTTATAGTAACGAATTACAAACTAAAATTCCTATAAACATGGGATGCTCCGAATATTCCAATGTGAACGTTGTAGACCGAGTAATGCGGCTTCAACGGCTTCTTGTGAACGACTTGGACCGAGTCTTCAGTAGAAAAGGTCTTCATGAACGTTGCTAGCTTCTAACCCACGTACCTGCATTCAATCCGTTAGTGATCCTGAGGATACCATTCAGGATGTTACCAATATCCTGAGTCAGCATCCGGGATGTAAAGAGATACAATATAAACAAGATATATATCAAGATATTTTCCAGGATATGGGCTCAGAATTTCACCTATAACATATCCGGTGTGAATTTCTGACACAAAACGAATCTATTAGTTTTTTTAAACGGATTTTTATCTATTTCATAAGAAAAAATTACACTGTTAGTCCTTGTGGTTTTTGTAAAATTTCAATGTTGGGTACGAATAAATTTTTGTTGCACAATCAGGTATTAACATTTTAATTTGTAACAATCTTTGGCTTTAAGCCTTAACGCCGTCATTAACTAACGGCCAAAATCCTCACGTGCAGAAAACGTGAGGGTAATTTCGTCCTTTCCATAAAACCCTTTCACATTCCCAAACTTCCTGATCAAAATTGAATCACACACACAACGATCAACAAAGAAGACGACGATTAGGGCAAAAATGCTTGCAACTTGGCACATGAGAACAGATAATGACGATTAACAAAAAGACATTTACGGTAAGCACAGTTTGTGATAAAAAACAGAGCAAAATTTTAATGTTCCTAAAAAATCAAAGCCTTTTTCAGGTATATATAATGAAGAGCTGTTCTACTTCAAGGTTTTCATGGTGGAAAGTTTACTGATTTTCCTAATAGGGTTTTTGAGGGAGGTAAGTCTCATTATATTGATTTGCTAAACAGGGACCATTTTAGTCTTATTGATATGTATGATATTGCACAAAAGTTAGGTTATAAAGATGGCTCAATTCTGAACTACCATTACCTACTGCCCTATCATAACCTAGATTATGGTTTGAGACCTTTATGTAAGTTTGATGATGTGAAGAGTTTGTTGAAACATACCCCTGTTCATAGGGAATTTAATGTGTACATTGAAGAGGGGGAAAGTAGGGTTGTGATTGGAATGAACAAACCCGTGAAAAGGACTGGACTGAAGAAACCTGTTACGAGGTCTCCTATGAATGTAGGACAAGTAGAAATTATAGATGCAGTATTTGAAAAGTACTTTGATGTTGTTATGAACCCTGTAGATGTTGAAAGTTGTGTTGTGTTGATGAGAATGGGCATTCAAATAAGGTTGAAGTTGTAGATGATGAACAAACTGGGAATGATGTTATAGAACAAAAACCTAAACATAAGGAAAAAGAGGAGGATATTAAAGGTAAATGTGTGGTTGAATAAACAGTGAAAACTGAACCAAAATTCATCATTCCTAATGTAGATGAACATGACATAATTGATATTGATAATGTAATGTAATGTTTGAGGTGGAAGTAGACATGTCAAACTTTCAAGGTACCAAAATATTTGCTACTACAGTTGAACTGAATGATATTCATGCAGTTACTGAACAAGATGTAGATGATGATTGTTTAAGTAATGATTCATTTGGGACATCTGGATCAGAAGAGGATGATTGTATTGACAAGCTTAGGAAAAGGGCAACAAGAAGGCTGAGAAAAAAAACAAGAAAGAGCTGCTGAAAAGTGCATGTTCTATGTGGGTCAAACCTTTGGGAATAATTCTAAAGTCAAGGCATTGATAAAGAAACATGCAATAGAAACTAGGAGGGAAATATGCTTCTACATGAATGACCAAGAAAGGGTAAGGGCTGTATGCAAAGGTCCGGTAGCATCATTTGATAGCCCAACAGGCCCAGCCCAAAATGCTGAAAGTAATAAAGAAGGACCACCAAGAGAGACAAAGGATGGTAGTAGGAAAACAAAAGAGAGTCCCAATAAATGTCCATGGGTTCTTTATGTTTCAAAACTATAGGGTGAGCCCACAAGGATGGTCAAAACATATAACTCCCATCACAGATGCATTGAAAGCAAATCTGTTAGGGCCTTTACCTCTGATTGGCTGTCTAGGGATGTTATAAATCAACTTGAATCAAACCCTTCAATACCTGTAAAGGCCATCAAGATCTAAGGCTGGAACATTAAAGGCAGGGACATCAAGGGCTGGAACTTCAAAGAAAAGAAAGATTTAAAGTCTCTAGTTTCTTTTATAATTTTTTAGGATGTATGAAACTTGTTTAGTGTTTTTTTGGACATGGATGAACCTGTTTATGGTCTCTTTTGGACATGTATGAACCTGTTTATGGTCTTTTTTGGTTATGGTTACCTATGGTTAACTTTTAGTGCCTTTTTTGACTTTTTTACATTTATTGACTTTTAGTTATTGTTGACTTTTGATGACTTTTATTAAATATTGTCTTTGAATTGAATTGTCAAAACAGTTGAGATTGTACAGTTTGACTTTATTTGGTCAACCTGCACAAAATGGTCACATATGTTCAGGCTGGAAGTCTTTGTAATGGTCACATACAGTTTCATGTTAACTGACTTGTAGATGACTTGCTTAGGCTGCAAGTCTTTGTAATGGTCGCATACAGTTTCATGTAACCTGATTGTGCAGTTTGACTTTTTACTGGAGTTTTATATAACTTTTCAATTGGCATGACTTGTGCATTTTAGTTTTAAACTACAGTTTCGTATAACTTATGCATGACTTCTGTAACTTGGTTGTAACCTAATTATGAAGTTTGACTTCTAAAGTCAAAACTACAGTTTTATATAACTTTGTAATGGTCACATATAGTTTACAACTCATGTCCCTTATCAACTCATTATCAAACTGAACATGTCAAACTGCTATACACTTCTCAAAAACTGTTTACTTCATTAAAATTCCAAAAAGAGATTTTCCAATACATTACAAACTACATAAGTAGCATTAGTACCACATCCTACAATACAAGGCACATTAACTTGCAAAGACAAATACAACAACAAAGATAAACATAATCCAACTAATTATGCATCCCTCTTTCGAACAACCCTAGAATGCTTGATTTCCATTTCTGTGACTTGCAACTTGTACATCTGGACTTGATCTTTTAGATCCCTAACTTCTAATTCAAGCACATTCTTGGAATTTAGTAGGCCTGTGATGACTTGGCTAGCAGGATTACACAATGGAGGATCATGCCATTCGAAGAATTTTCTCCTAGACCTATGAATGCAAATGTAAAAATTAGGGCTACAAATACATACCAGCTGAGGGCATGTGTAAAACTGTCGTCTAGAATTACTTTGAGTCCACGAAGTTTTCATTATTGCTTGCCTTCCACATTTGCACATAACCATACTTTTTTGATGAAGGCCGTAATGTTGAAGATGATGAACCAGTTGTGAAAATAAAGGGGTCTGGGGTTTTATAAGGGTTTTTTCAAACAAAACTGGAAAAGGATGAAAATACCCTCATGTTTTCTACAAGTGAGGGTCTTGGCCGTTAGTTAATGACAGTGTTAAGTCTTAAAGCCTAAGATTGTTACAAATTAAAATGTTAATACCTGATTGTGCAACAAAAATTTATTAGTATCCAACATTGAAATTTTGCAGAAATCACAAGGACTAACGGTGTAATTTTTTCATTTCATAATATAAACATGTGCATTTTATTTTTCGTCAAAACTTAAAAAGTTAAAAGAGAAAAAACACATCAAGTTTTACTTTATACATATTGACATCCTTTTTCTGTAAATTAATATGGAAGACGATGAAATATTTCTTTCGTGTTGTTTGTAAGGGAATGATGCTCCAAGTTTGAATTAAGAGAAGGAAACAAGCGGTTTCTAGTTTTTTCTGGATAGTTCTTTCACAGTTTGGGAAACATTGGGACACATAACACACCGAATTTGAAATTAATATAGTTAACGTAGTTAAAAGGAGCTAAATAAGGAAATTGTAATGTTAACGGGAATCACATATTCAAACGTTGGGGCGGATTGGTTATGTGGTTGTTGGTCTCATCCAGTGGGCTGGTCTCGTGGGTCCTATTATTGCTTGGCCCTGGAGAATGTTCATCGACGTCGATGAAGTCCGGATAAATCTGGCAAAACCTAGCTACATTTTCATACGTGGCTTCATCCATGGTAGAACCTTTCCTTTTGATGGGTAGTTGGTGATCGCCCTGCGGGTTTGTTTGGGAGTCGAGTATGAAGTCTGAAAGTTGGTCCATATAATCTGTTTCATTATTGAAATCCTCCATAATTCTTATACTTCTTGTGGTGCATTGTCGGCTTTGAGCAGTGAAACATGGAACATTTGATGGATCTTGGACGTGGAGGGTAATTGTAGACAATAAGAAACCTTCCCTACGCGAGTGCTAATATGAAACTGGCCGTAAAAGCACTTTGCCGATAGTTCTGTATATGTAGATAAACCCAATATGCAATGTTGAATAAACCTGGTGATGCCTGTGCTTGTTAGTGGTTGAGATCATTTTGGCGCGAGCTTGATCTAAAGTTTGTTTGAGTAGAGCAATGAGTTGAGCATGTGCACGTACATAATTGTCGATCGAACCGATATAGGAGTCTGGTTGGTAGCCGTGTGTGACGATCGCATCTTTCCCGTACATGGCTTTGAAGGCAGACATGTTGACGGAGGAATGATAACTAGTGTTGTACCAAAATTCTTCCAGGTAAACAAACTGGATCCACGTTTTTGGTTTGTTCTATACAAATGCCCGAAGGTTCGATTTTAAGCATCGATTAATGACTTCAATTTGGAGTGAAGGAGTTTAGTGCGAAGTTCTTTGAACAATTCCTTCTAGAAGTTGCTAACAAAGATGGGGTCGCGATCGGAAACGATGGACTTTGGAAGACCATGGACACGATAATTGTCTCGTAGGAATGTGGTAGCTAAGGATGCTCCAATGAATTTAAGTGGTAGAAAGATAAAGTGTGCAAACTTAGACAAGCGGTTGAAAATGATCCATAGGGTGGTGTTACCATGTGAGGGGGTAAATCTTTAATAAAGTCCATAGAGAAATCCTTTCATGAGTGAGTCGATGTTAAAAGGGGTTGTAATAAACCATAAGGTTTGTGGGTCAAGTATTTGAGGGCGTTGCAAGTTGTGCATGATTTAACGAACCGTGTGACATTAGATTTGAGACTCAGCCAGTAGAAAGTAACAATAATGCGATGTTTTGTGGTGTTAGTTCCTAAGTGGCTGCCTAGTGGTGTGTCATGGAACTTTGGAAAAGGAGTCCGACCCAAGTTGTTAATGTTGGGAATCAAGAGGCGTCCATGCACGTACCATAACCCGTTCTTGTAAGAGTGATGGGGTATTTTAGCTGGTGCAGTAAGGAGTTGTGTATGTAGGAGTTTACCCTCTACCGAATATGTGTAGTACTTTCTCAATTGTTGTAACCAATGTGCTTTAGGTCGGTTGAGGGAGAAAAGAACATTATCGTAACGGCTCAAGGAGTCAACAACAATATTGTGTTTACCCGGCTTGTAGTGGAGTTCGAAGTCGTAGCCCATTAGTTTAGTGACCCACTTGTGTTGGTCAGGCATTTGAGTGGCCTACGTTAAGATGTGTTTAAGGCTGTGATGGTGAGTGAAAACCCGGAATTTATGGCCATGCAAATATTGTTTCCTCTTATTAATAGCCTCAATGATAGCATATAGTTCCCGAGTGTATGTAGATTCGCTTTGCATGGTAGTACACATCTTTTTACTAAGGAAGGAGAACGGTCGATCATGTTGGGAAAGGTCGGCACCAATGGCGACACCCGAAGTGTCGGTTGAAACATCAAATGGTTGTTTGAAGTCTGGTAAGCCAAGGGTTACCAAATATTCCATGGCGACTTTTACGTTACGAAATGCATTCTTAGCGTGAACGTTCCAATTAAAAGTTTTGTTTTTTAAGAATGTTCATCAAATGAGAGTAGTGATGGTAGCATAATGTTGTATAAAATGTCCGTAATACCCTGTGAGACCCAAAAAGCCTGTAAGGTGGTCAGGGAATGTGGGCTTGGGCATGATTGGATGATATCTATTTTTTGGTGTTCTGTGCCCACACCCTCCATTAAAATTTCATGCCTAGAAATTGTAGTTTTCGATCCCAAACACATATTTAATAGCTTTGGCATGGAACTTGTTCAACACTAGGATGTTAAAGACATACCTTAAGTGTTGTATGTGATCTTTCCACGGATTTGATGTAGATGAGGATGTCGTCAAAAAATACCAAGACAAAACGTCTTAAAACCGCTGTGAAAAGGTCGTTCATGGTGGCTTAGAAAGTTGATGGCGTGTTGGTTAAGCCGAATGGCTTAACCAAAAATTCGTGGTGGCCGTCAACCATGCGAAAGGCGTTTTGTGAATACCAGATGATGTAACCTGAATTTGATGATAGCCCACACGTAAACAATTTTAGAATATATTGATGAGCCGTGTAGATCGTCAAGAAGTTCATCAATAGTTGGTATTGGAAAATGGTCAGGAATAGTGATCGCATTAAAGGCACGATAATCGACACAAAATGCCAAGAACCGTCTTTTATCTTCACTAATACGACCGGGAGGAATATGGGCTGGTGCTAGGTGATACGTGGTCAAAAAGCGGTGTTCGGAATTGTTTAAATTGATGTTTTTACGTGATTTGTAGTTTCGTTTAGCCTACTTTTGATTAGAGTTGTGTTTTGCAGGTCTAACGAAGTTTAAGGAGCTATTCTAGAGCTTTACGGACCATCGGGACGAAAACGGGTCAACTGGGAGCAAGAAACGCGAAAAACAGAAACATGAAAATGCATGCATCATCGCTGACGCCCTCCAGGGCCGTCGGCGACGCCGTTTAGATTCCTCCATCGCCGGAAAGTAGCGTAGACAGGAGAATAACACGTCAGCCACAACCCACCAAAGCATAGGGCGTCACCGACGCCTCATCAGGCCGTCGATGACGGCCCTCTGATTCTCGCGTCGTGAATTTTTTGTTTCCTTTGTGTTTTGATGAGTTAAAATAGTTTGGCAGCTATTATTCGAGGAGTTACACATTATTCTTGAAATTTGAATCACCCTTGGAGCCAAGGACCTTCACCAATTCATTCCTAATCCTTTCAATCATCAAATCTTCAATCGAATTCATAATCATCTCCATCCTACAACCCTAATCGCCATTCACCTTTTCATCCATTCATCACCACCATTTTACCCAAACCCTAATCACCACTTTTACTACTTTCTAGCTTCAAGATGATGATGTGCAAGCTCCAATCATCCATTGATCAAGTCCCGTTCACCATGAGAGGCTAATTCTCAAAGGTTTCACCCCGGTGTAGGTGTTTGTAAGTCTGGGGTTTAAACATTGTTCTTAGTTTGATTTTGTGACAAGTTGAATTGTATTTTGAATTGATTGATAATTGTTTTGCATTGGAACTATATTTTTGAATTGTTGAATGATGATAAACTTTGACTTTACAAAATAAGTTTGTGTATTTATGCTTTATCTTTCAAAAGGTTTTACTTGTCCGAAGTAACGATGTGCATTGCGGTCCGTTATACGCGTTGATAGCAATTAGCACCTAAGCCTCATGATAGAAATCCGTTAATGACATATTCAATTGAATCAAATCTAAAACGTGTAGAAATTCTTGGATTGCAATTACCGAACCGGGTGTGAACCTTGTTTACTTACATTGTTTTAAACCGTTAATTACATTTCCGTGCAATCATTTAAGTTTTTATTAGTTAATAATAAAAATCAAATGGTCGGTTCATTCCGACCCACTTTCCAACAAACCAGTAAATAACCTTTTTAGCAAGCTTCATAATAAGTTGTGACAAACTTTTAAAAATTAATAGAATCCACACGCAAACCACAGACTCTTTGTGGTTCGACCCCTTACTACCGCTAACTATTTGTTTGAGGTAATTTGGGAATTCTAAATGTATCATTGACCGGAGCGCGACACTTTCGATCAAATTTTGGCGCCGTTGTCGGGGAGTTCGTGTGCTTTGTGTTTGGATTTTTGTTTGATTTTTGTGATTAACTGTTTAAGGTGTTTATTTCTTTTTGCTATTTTCTCTATTTCCTTGTTATGCGGGTGTGTTATTTGTGCAGGTTACAGGTAGTGCATGCATACAAAGAATTCTAGGAGGACCTCACCGTTAGTGTTCGAACCGGAGATAGAAAGAGTAGTCCGAAGGAATTTAGCTAACCAGTTGGAAGCAACTCTTGCTTCCGACCCACTCAATACCCATTCACCAACTACACGATCTGTTGAACCTAGTTCAATGGGGCACCAAAACTCAAACCAATACCCCAACCAAAACCGATTTCAATATTGAGGCATGCTTCGCTCCATTGCAAACATTTAACAAGAGCAACCGGGCGTTGGTAACAATTCAAGACCACCTACACCACCATTCCAAAACCATGGTTAAAACAATAACAACCAACGTACACCCACACCTCCACATTAAAATCCCAACCGACAAAACTCATTACCACCCAACATCAAATACCGAAATGTTAACTCCAACTGTGGAGCTAACCAAAATCGCGGCAATCCCGCGAATGAAGACCCATTCTTCAATCTTGAGGATTTGAGGAATGCCATCACTGATGATGAACCATATAGTGTTCCTGGTTATCAATCGCCGAAAGACCTGAGTATTCACTCGGAATACTCGGCCGACGGGGGAAATTACAACGAGTTGGTTGAAGATGAAGTTTGGGAAAATGATAATGTGGTGAATTTTCAAAATGCTCGGGGTTTTGAATAAGAAGGTTTTGGCTATCAAAATACCAATTACGTGGGTAACGAGGGTTATGGTTATGGATACGGTCGAAACGAAGGACATGGAGACAATCGCCACCAAAGAAACAACAATCAAAGGAACCGGGATGATGGTTATGACAACAATAATAATAACGCTAACCGTAACTGGATTCCCCAATTTGTGGGTGGTGGTAACCAAGGCGGTGATAGAGGGGGTGATAGAAGAGGAAACCAAAGACCGGTGGATCATGAGGTTAATGGTCTATGCCATCGTCCGCAACAAGCTCCAAGGGGTGTCAATGATCGTTTTAGACCGGTGGTCACTGAAAATGACTCACCAATTGTTCCTCCACCCCGAGGAGTGAGGTCTTTTGAGTGCAAGCTAAACTACATCAACATCCTACCTCACTTCAATGGTAGGACAAATGACGAGCCATATACTCATTTGGTGGAATTCTCCGCTATTTGTAGTATGATAGGAGGGCGTGCTCTGAGATCGAGGAAGTGAAATAGAGGCTATTTCAATTTTCACTAAAAGACAAAGCTAAGCAATGGTTCCTCACGCTTCCCGCGAATAGCATCCGTACATGGGCTGAGACGCAACAAGTCTTCCTTGACGAGTACTACTCAATAGCTAAGACCGATGATGCAAGGGATGAAATCCGGTCATTTCGCCAACTTTCAGAGGAATTGTTACACGAGGCTCTCACGCGGTTCAAAGAATTGGTTAGGAAATGCCCTCACCATCAAATTCCGAGGTGGGAGTTGTTGAAATGTTTTGTGAGAGGGTTGGATGCCAATGAGCATAGGTACTTGCTATCCGCAAGTAATGGCACCTTATTGAACAATCACAAGGAGGATGATTGGGATTTTCTAGAGAGGATGGTAAAATTCGAAGGCGGTTGCACTGACGGACCGAGCCAAAAAGCATCCCACCTCAAGGTCTTGGTCCGATCGTGATGTGAGTTCTAAGGATCGGATTTAAACATTAGAGCAGGAGTTGGCCCATATGAAGAAGAAAAGAAGTGGGTGTGGTGCAATATACCGTATGTGAAGAATGTGGTGACATCGGCCACCGAACCGAGAATTGCCAAGAAAACATGACCCGATCCACCGCGGATGTGAATCAAGTGTATGGAGACCGGAGGCAATATGATATGAACTCCAACACTTACCACCCCGGGTTGAGGAACCATCCTAACTTTAGGTATGGTAATGCCTCCAACCAAATGAACCCGAATTTCCAATCGGGAAATCAATGTGGGTATTCGCACCAAACTCGCCAAGGAGGTAACCAAGGGGGTTACTAAAGAGAGTACAATCAAGATGGTAACGGATTGGCAAATAATCATGGTGGTTGTGATGACTTGAGTGCGAAGATGGATGCCATGTTGAGCATGATGAAGGAGATGCGAAAGGAGAATGAGGTACGAGACAAGTCGCACAAGGCATTGGAAAAGCAAGTGGGTCAACTTGCGGAAGAAATGGCCCAAATGCGAGGAAGTGGGGGAAGACTCCCGAGTAACACTGCAATGAACCCGAAGCATCAAAGCGCTAGCACGAGCAACGTGAGGAATGTGCACATTAGCGCGGTAAGTCTTCTACCGAATGATGAAATTTGTGGTGTTAAAAGCATTCCACCACCACAATTCGTTGATGGTATAGTGGAAAATATAAGTGATGAGCCGGGAAGTGAAAATGAACAAGAAACGATTTCACAAATTAAAATTAAAAACATAACTAAAAATTCTTTTTGTGAAAATTGTTTAAATCAACCTAACCCGATTAATGCATCAAAGTTTGAAGAACAGTGCCCACCAAAGGACGAGAGGTGGGAATATTTTAAACAAGCAAAAATTAATTTACCGTTACTCGATGACATTAAAAAGGTTCCGGCTCATGTGGAATGCTTAAAAGAGTTGAGCATTGAAAAACAACACAATAAATTACCCGAACTGGTTGATTTGATATCTCATGTTAGTGTCATGTTATCGAGTGCCCTCCCCCAAAAGGCACAAGATCCGGGAGATCCTCTTATTCCAATTCAAATTGGAACATTCAAAATTAAGAGGGCGCTCCTAGATCTTGGAGCTTGTGTAAGCATCTTGCCCGGGAGTTTGTACGACTAATATGATTTTGGTCCACTGAAAAAGTTTGACATTCCCGCGGTGTTGGCCGATTAGACTCCCACGCATCCAAGGGGGATGGTGGAAGATGTGATTGTGAAGGTAGATGATTGTTACTACCCAGTTGACTTTTTGGTAGTAGACCATGTTGGATGTGTTGAGGACATGCAACCGATAGTCATACTGGGTAGACTGTTCCTTGCAACTGCTAATGCCATCATAAATTGTGCAACGGGAACGGTAAGCATGAAGTTTGGGGACCGGGAATTAATTCTAAATGTTTTTCCGAAATTTACTAACCCACTCGGTGAGGATACGTGTCCCAAGAAGGATATGAATCCAAACAAAAAGGTATGTGCTATGGTTGGTTGGTTTGGAGAAGCAAAGAAGAAACCGGTCAAGAAGAAGAAGGCGAAGAAGTCGCCTCAAGAGAAGAAGGCGGAAGAAGAATTGAGGAAGTTTGGCGCATTCGAGAGTAGATGGTATGAATCACCGGTGGGTGATTTCGATGAGTTGTGGGTGGTAAGTTAATTGTTGTTTTATACGTTTTATAGTTCTTTTCAGTTTGTCTCCGTAGTCTAGTTTGTGTTGTTGTATAATTTTGCTATTTCGTTTTATTTCTAGCAATTTTTAATTCGTAGTTAATGAACGTTGTGGGTGTGTTCACTATATAACCCTCACGAGACCTCTCGTCCTCCCGAGCTATCAGGAAGTTTAAAAGGGCTTGTTGCATAAGCTAAATGCAACCGTGATTCCTATGAAAGTGAGTTAGGCTCATTGTTATTGTTGTAAATTATCGTTTCCACAAGAATTCAAATTATAGTAATGAATGGCATGGTAAATCTTTTGTAAAATGGTAGAACAAGTAACTAAGAAATTTTGATGATTGTGAGAAGCATGCTTCTACACAAGGATTTATATTTGTAGGTACAAATGTTCGGGAGAACCATTTTTATCGAAGATTGAAGACCACATGAGAACAAGAAACAATCAGGTGCATTCGTTTCGTTTCCTTTTCTTTGATTTTTACTTAGTTAATAAGTGGATTGTAAATTATATAGTATTAACCGGGGTGAAATTTTTGGGGATTTTGTCGTGTCACATCCCTTGTGCGTTTTAAGGCTCAATTCTTGCACATTGAGGACAACGTTTACCTCAAGTGTGGGGATGGGGAGAAAAGTTTGCGTTTTTGACCCCTTTCATTTAAACACTACACATTGAGGATAATGTTGACCTAAAGTGTGGGGATGGGGGAAAATTTCAAAAAATTTTAAAAAATGTCCTTGTTTAAAGCAATCTAAAAAGCACAAGTAACTAAGACAATGAGGGATGACACACCCATTTGGTCTTTTGTCATGGTCAAGTTCAAACGATTAACATGAAGGGTATTTAGCGGGTGGTTATTTGGGAATAATTCGCCTAAAAAACTAGTACGTTATGCATGTCACATACCATACCCTGTATACGTGAGATTTTGAGCCACTTTTACATCATAGATATACATATATACACGTTTCTTTGTTTGAGTGGAGCATTAGTCGCGTATTGTTGAATTTGCAACTTTTGATACGTTTGAGGCCATAGACCGAATACAAGCTTAAGAATGATTAAGGAATTAGGTAAACGTTTTCCCTTTACACCACTTATATATCCTTACCCAAATAAATCCCTTAGTTGCCCATTTTGAGCCTAAACCTTTCATTTGACCAACCCATTTAACCCACAACCGTTAAACCTTTTCTTTTTAAACCCGTGTGATGAAAATTCGATTGTAGGATTATTTGTTGTATAGTTGTGATTTATATATGAAAAAAAATCAAAAATTCAGAAAATGTTGTGAAAAAGAATAGAAAATCATTGAGAAAAATACAAAAGTATGAGTTATTAGTGTTGAATAAAAGGCTAAAATTGTTGCCTCTTAGCTTGATGTTTATAGTTAGTTATGTTTGGAGTAGTCATTTGTAATAAAAATCGAGTTTTCATCACCTTAGCCACTTAGCCTAGCCCCATTACAACCCTTCAAAGACCTTTTGACTTGTGTTTAGTATTCGTGTTCGGTGGTAGAGAATGATTGAGTTGCAAGCATATGCGGGTACGTGTTCTAATTGGTTTTGAGTGATTACTTAAAAAGTGCTAATTCATTATCTATTAGCCAAATGTAAACGAGTAGAGAGAACAATGTGAGGGATGTGAATGGTTTGTTAGTTTCAAGGGCGGGTTAATCTTGGGTAACCATTTACTATGTGATTATTCACTTTACCGCTAAATATTTTGAAATTTATAAAATGTTCGAACAGGGTATGACATTAGACCTTAACTTTAGTCTCGAGAATGGGATGTGTATTTCTCGTTCAACCATGTGAAAGTGAAAAACAAATTTGCTTGAGGGCTAGCAAAAGACAAGTGTGGGGATGTGATATGTGGTCGAAAACCAGTGTTCGTAATTGTTTAAATTGGTGTTTTTACATGATCTTTAGTTTCGTTTAGCCTACATTTGATTAGACTTGTGTTTTTCAGATCTAACGGAGTTTTAGGAGCTATTCGAGAGCTTTACGAACCATCGGGATGAAAAACGGACCACCGGGACGTAAAACAGGTCAACTGGGAGCAAGAAACGCGAAAAACAAAAACATGAAAATGCATGCATCGTCGCCGACGCCCTCCAGGGCCATCGGCGATGCCGTTTAGATTCCTCCGTCACCCGAAAGTTGCGTAGTCAGGAGAATAACACGTCGGCCACAACCCACCAAAGCAGAGGGCGTCGCCGATGCCTAATCAGGCCTTCGGCGACAGCCCTCCGATTCTCGCGTTGTGAACTTTTGGTTTCCTTTGTGTTTTGACGAGTTAAAACAGTTTGACAGCCATTATTCGAGGAGTTACACATTACTCTTGAAGTTTGAATCACACTTGGAGCCAAGGACCTTCCCCAATTCATTCCCAATCCTTTCAATCATCCAAGGGTGTAGCTTTCAAGGGGCCGGGAGGGGTGCCCGACCCCCCGAACTTTTTCATCAGTAGTGTTATGTATGTACGTTTCGTGTAGAATTTTTTAGGTATCTACGTTTTCAACCCCCCAGTCTTATAAAAAGATTACTTATATAGAATTTTAGGTTTGGTGACTTCCGACCCCCCGGTGGAAATTTTCAAGCTTCGCCACTGCAATCATCGAATCTTCAATCGAATTCATAATCATCTCCATCCTACAACCCTAATCACCATTCATCTTTTCATCCATTCATCACCACCATTTTACCCAAACTTCTAATCACCACTTTTACCACTTTCTAGCTTCAAGATGATGATGTGCAAGCTCCAATCATCCGTTGATCAATTCCCGTTCACCATGAGCAGCTAATTCTCTAAGATTTCACCCTGGTGTAGGTGTTTGTAAGTCTAGGGTTTAAACATTGTTCTTAGTTTGATTTTGTGACAAGTTGAATTGTATTTTGAATTGATTGATAATTGTTTTGCTTTGGAACTATATTTGTGAATTGTTGAATGATGATAAAATTTGACTTTGCAAAATAAGTTTGTGTATTTATGCTTTATCTTTCAAAAGGTTTTACTTATCTGAACTGACGAAGTGCATTGCGGTCCATTATACGCGTTGATAGCAATTGGCACCTAAGCTTCGTGATAGAAATCTGTTAATGACATATTCAGTTGATCTAAATCTAAAACGTGTAGAAATCCTAGGATTGCAATTACCGAACCGGGTGTGAACCTTGTTTACTTACATTGTTTTAAACCGTTAATTACATTTCCGTGCAGTCGTTTAAGTTTTTATTAGTTAATAATCAAAATCAAATTGTCGGTTCATTCCAACCCACTTTCCAACAAACCAATCAATAACCGTTTTAGCAAGTTTCATAATAAGTTGTGACAAACTTTTAAAAATCAATCGAATCCACACGCAAACCACATACTCTTCCTAGTTCGACCCCTAACTACCGCTAACTATTTGTTTGAGGTAATTTGGGAATTATAAATGTATCTTTGACCGGAGCGCGACACTTCCGATCAAATTTTGCTAGGTTGGATAATCCCATCATGCAACATCTTGTTTAGGAGGGTTGACATAATATGATTCTGGTAATACAGGTATCAGTTAGGATCGATAGGAATATGATGTTCATGGTTTCTCACAGGTGGTAAAAGCCTTGAGGAATGTCGAATAATTTGGAGTAGGATTGTAGTAATGGTTCAATATTGGGATGCATCGGAAGTGGTGGGGTAGCAATAGTGGGGTTCAGTTATGATTGATGGTGAAAGATCATGGTGTGTTAGGAAGAGATGGAACCTTGTTTTAGAAAAGATGCGTGGGTGCTTGATGAAACTTGGGAGGACTGTGAATCTCTTTGTAGAACAATTCGATGGTTGTCTTTAGTAAATGATAGTCGAGGCACCGAAAAATCAGCCATGATAGGAATTACATGAGACATATGGTGGAGCACTAGGGTCGATGTTTTTTAGCTGTGTAGTATTCATGGTTTCACTTTCATCCTCTTTATCAGCAATTATATTGAATTACTGGATGGTACACTTGTGACTAGGAAAGGAACATTCGGGACATTTGAAGCATAGGCCTTCGGCTTTTCGTTTTTGTAAGGCCTTGGGTGATAATCTTGTGACAGGGAGATTACAAGTGGTTTTTGTAGATTTAGCCAAAAGTGAGGAGGGGGTGGGGGTACTGGTTGAAGTGTTCGTTATGGAATTGGGTGTGGTGGGTTAAGGATTGGTTTTAGGAGGAACGTGAGGTTACGTCTTGTAGGCATAAGATAGTTTATCTTCAATTGTTCGGGCTAAGGCATAAGTGTCATATATATTTACCGGGTTGTGCAATGCCAATTTAGATTGAATTTTGGATTTTGAACCCGAAATAAAACAATTTTTTAACGTCTGTGTTGATAACCCATTAACTTGGTTACTTATCCGCTCAAATTCAGTTTGATAGGGCAAAACTAAAGTAATTTGTCAGAGTTTGAACAAGGTGGCTTCAAGGTTTTAATACGTGGATGGTCTATAGCGGACTTCAAGTACTCATTTAAACGATGACCATGTACCCAAGAGGTTGTTTCGATGGATGTGTTTGTACCAACGTAAAGCCTCGCTGGTGAAGTAGAAAATCGCAAGTAATAAATGTTGTTCGGGTTGGAGGTTGTACTAATTGAATTAGTTCTTGGCCAGGAATATCTAGTAGAGGGCATCGGTACAATGAAAGTTTGGGAGAATGATTATGGGTGGTCTGGGATTATTGTCGTGGGATGGTGGTGGTGGCGGCAGTGGTGGATTGGTGGTACCAAAGGAGGAGGTATGATTTGCTAGGGTGACAGTGAGTGTAGTGATGGAATTGTTGAGGGCTTCAAAGTTGTTCTTCGCAACCTCTTGAGTGTTTCAAAGTTGTTCTTCGCAGCCTCGGCAGCTTTTGTAGCGTTTTCATTATTCCGAGTTAGCAAACGATCAAGTCGATCAACCATGGTCGTCTAAACATCCTTGCGTGGAGGCATGATCGATAAAAGCACCAATGATACATGTTCTTAAGGAAACGATGCTCCAAGATTGAATTGAGAGAAGGAAACAAACAGTTTCTATATTGTTTCTGAATAGTTCTTACACAGTTATGGAAACCAAATTTGAAAATACAGTTAACCTAATAAAGATGAGCTAATTACGAAAATTGCAAATGCAAGCGGGAATCACATATTTGAACGTTGGGGAGGTTTGGTAGATCGTTTGGGCCTGGTGATGTGGTTGCTGGTCTCATCTAGTGGGCTAGTCTTGTGGGTCATATCACAGATTATGTATGTGTCTTGTGTCTAATGTATAACTTTTGGTTTGTGTCATGTTTGAGTTCATAGAAAACTCACGAGGGTTCATGTAAGGTACCATCCATAAACAAAACCAATTATCATCGATAAGATATATTATTACATGTTAGTTAGATACTCCATCACATCATTAAGTTTGTGAATCTCGTATTCTCAAATTTTGTTTAAATTTATTTTGGGTTATTATTACTAAAAATAACTACAAACATTTTAATTAAAAATAGCTACAAACATTGTATCAACTAGTTTTGAAACCTAAACAAAAGTCTATCATGTTTGTTTATCTTTATCTTGATTAAGTTTAGAACCATAGGTCATTTAGAGTTAAGGTTGGGACGATTCCTTGAAACGTCACTTTGGTTACATTTGTTATGTATATATTGAGTTTGTATGTCGATCAGTTTATGTTAACAATATCATTGTTTTGTGTCAATCTCTATTTTAAATCTTGGTTATTTGGTCTTGAATTTTTATTTTATTTTATTTATTATTTTTTGTAAATCTAGGCCTAACGGATTTGCAAAGTACCATTAAAAGTTTTCTTTGAAACTTGGAGTTACAAATTTTAGCGGTTTAAATGATAAATGTAAAAGAAAATGCTAAGGCTACCTATTATGGGATGTCAATGGTAGGCATGGACTGCCACGTTGGCCACGCCACAGACTCTAACATCTCCATAAGAGGGCGTTGACTAGGGTACAGGGAAAGCCCGTGGCTGGAACTACGGGCGTGGGGCAAGTTTTTTGAATGTTGGTGGCCTTGGGAACCTTCCTCCCCTGTGATAATTCCGGATTTATGGTAGGCATGGACTGCCACGTTGGCCGCGCCATAGACTCTAGCATCTCCATAAGAGGGCGTTGACTAGGGTACAGGGAAAGCCCGTGGTTGGAACTACGGGCGTGGGGCAAGTTTTTTGAACGTTGGTGGCCTTGGGAACCTTCCTCCCCTGTGATAATTCCGAATCAGTGGTTGCTATTTTCGTCAATGGTGTGAGATAGCAATAATAATGGGTGTCTAAGAAGTTAGTGGAAAAATATGAATCTTTAATGTGAACTTGTATTATGGATAACTGTTTTCATATGTGGTGTTTTGCACATAATTTTAACTTGTTAGTTCAAGAGGCTTATGTTGTCTATTTCCTTGGAGTGCAAAGAAGTTTTTGGGAATTATGTTGATTGAGAACAACTTTTTTCTAATGGATGATGATGTAAAAAAGTTTAAGATGTTACTCATTCCATGTTTTCAATAAGATTACAAAAATAAATCCATGTGATACTTTGTTTCCTTTTTTTACTATGCATTTTAGTAGCCACTAGTCTCACCAATTGTATTGTTGATGGATGATAATGAGAAAATGATGCAGGGGCATCGGGCCAGCAAGTGGATTAGGTGACAAAAGTGATAGGGAATCGTATTGAGCTTAGGAGACGAAATCAGACCATGGCTACTAATTGGGTCGAGAAGGATCAAGAATGAAGACGTTTGCGTGGATGGTGGGCCAACTCAAAGGGTTTGGTTTGTTAGATTTCACCTAAACTA
Organism: Helianthus annuus; assembly: GCF_002127325.2. Taxonomy (NCBI): domain Eukaryota; kingdom Viridiplantae; phylum Streptophyta; class Magnoliopsida; order Asterales; family Asteraceae; genus Helianthus; species Helianthus annuus. The sequence goes on along the minus strand of NC_035434.2, from coordinate 150,664,650 downwards.
TTTGATTTGCTTGTTAGGGTTTTGTTCTTTCCTTGGTTTTTATTTTGATTTCCGGATTGTCTAGGGCTCAACCTTTCAGATTGTCTAGGACTCCATCGTATGAAAGGGTTTCGTAGCTGGTTAAACTGTCTAAGGCTCCATCTTTCGAATATTTCCCACCATGTCGATAAGTTCTGCTCCATCTCTTTCACAAATTCAACTAAAATGTAGCTCCACATCTTTCGTTCCATACCTAAGCCCAGCACTACAGACCAAAACCCACAAAGACCATCTGGCGTCACATCTTCTATACATGAGATGTACTAGTAAACCACTGCCAGAATCTATGGCTTAAACCGTTTAATGTTGAACACGCTCTAGTCCCCTAAGATTAATGGAAACCCATGATCATCTTGTATCTCCTTCTTTTTAGAAGTCATTGAACAGGTTCGTTGCAGTTTGGGTTTTTTAGACTTCACGACTGAACTTGTTCCACGAGAGCCCTGTGACAGGAAGTCTACGTTGTGTCAGGAAGCATCGTACCTAATTTGTTGGAAACATGGAAATGAGCTACTTGCCTCATCGAAGGAGCTCTTTATCGCAGCGTCGCCTATCTTTTATTGTACTTTCTTTGATATTGGCCGACCGCGAGCATCTTGTTGCACAACCAGTGGTTTCTTGGTAGATTTGGTTGTGGTCAGCTTTAATCTTCGACAACAAGCTTTTTTTTTTCAGAACAGGGGGTCTGATTCTACTTGTTGCCTCACAATATTGAGTTCTTCTGCCACATGGAACTCCTCATCTGTCAGTTTACATGGTAGTAAGTTAAGCTTCGGCAAGAAGACATCTACGTCTTCTAGTTGAATCTTATGACCTACACGGTTAAAACAATACAGGAATCTCAGTACATACATAGGTTCTATTTGTGTAACATCATTCTAAACCACAAAATGGGTTGTATGTTTAACATCTATTACCTGTACGTACACACTTATCTAGCCGACAAGCACATGACTACCAACAACTAATCCACATTAGGCAACGACATGATGCATGATGTTTGTGCAACACATCTAGCTTCCTAATTAACTTTCCTTCCGGCAAGTCAAGTGCTTTATGGGAAACCTTTCTACGTAGGTTGTTAAATATGTGGTAATTGTGGAGGTTCATCGTTTTTTGATGCTTTATTGGAAACTTTTCATTATTGTAGGACCGGTTTTGACTCCGAAACGATTGCGAAACGAACGTATAACGTGCGGAATCCGTACACGAACGCGACCTAACCCACACGATGTAATATAAACGTGATTCTATTAGAAATCTAACAAGAACAAGCACCTTGAATCACTTTCTCTCTCTAGAATCTCTCTCTAGATCTAGAGTTCTCTAAAACACAAATGAGCCAAAAGTCTCTAATCTAAACATAACCTCCCTATTTATAGGTCAAGGGGAATTAATGAGACTTCTCATTAATTACAGAAATGCCACCTTGCCTTTTGCCTAGTTATTACAATATAAGCTTGCTATCTTCAGTTTCTCGCTACGGCTCGGATTGACGAAGGCTATAGACATAAATGCACTAACAGACTCCCCCTTGGATATTGCCGCAGTGAATCTCGTAGCGTCTTGTCTTTCTCTCTCTCTCTCTTTGAGTCTTCTTGAAGCATTAACACGTCTTCACCAACGTAGACTCTCTCTTGCTTGAACAGAATCCCCGTGGATCTGTCTTCAGCTTTAGCTCCCCTTTTTGTAGACTCTTCTCTTCATCAGGCTCCCCCTTTCGTCAAGCTTCCGTGCTTTGGGATCGACACCTTGCTTTTCGTATACAAGCTCCTTTAGATTAGTTACATGGCTTCTTGAATCCACGCTTCCTTTTGCGTTGAGCTCGTCTTCAGACTCCCCCTTAGACTCGGCTTTCGGGATCGTAGTCTGGTATAACATCTGCAACACTCAAACATTTATAAGTACAATGTTTTGAACATTTAATTTTCCAGAAATCGTAATCTGGCTCTATTCAACTTTCTAAATCACTCCCCCTATCAACAATCTTTACAGATTTGGCAGTGTTAAAGAATCTAACTCCCTCACAGTTAATCATCCAAGTCCAAATTAATGACCTTGGAGATATCACAAACAGTTTTTGAAATTTTTGATTTTAATTCAAGTTTCAAATTAATGAACTTCTTTTATTTTCAGAAACACAATCAACTTACTTAGATTTTGAAACTCAGCATTTCAGACATCGGTTTATCGAAAATAAAGAAGAAATCAAAATCTTTTTGTATTTTCTGAAAATATAAAGCAGTAAAGAAATATGTACAAACGTATTTACAGACAATATTTTTGTTTGAGTATGCGTCAGAGGATCATATCAGATTTTGACAAGTCACAAGTACCGTTGAGCTTAGTTACACATTAAGAATTAAACAATTCACTTAGATTGTCGATATACTGATCCACTTAATTTTTCACACAAATTTCAACTGATTCAGGATACGAATTAGGTGTTTTAAGAACTTAAACTCATTCATGTGTCCCACCTCTTGTATATACTCCCGTATCCAGATCCCAATATTCAGTCTTACAGGTGAGTATACCACAGATGATATCTGTAAGGGGTTAGATGCGAGGGTCGTGAGAGCTCAGGTCGATACTTCCGTATACGCAGAGAGATGATGGCTTCGACTTTTCGGTGTGTCCCCTTTAGAGGATCTTTTTGTTTCAACAGCACACGATTAGCATTTTGCAATGTTTCATCGTTTTTTATGCTGAGGGCGATGCTATGTTTCAAGCAATGCGGAAAGTATTATTCGGGGACTAGGTCAGAAATTCCATTCAGTAGAAGTCCCGGAATAATACCCCAGATATCACCGAGTATAAAGACCTAGTATCTCAGAAAGAGGGACCTTTCAAACGAGATTTCAGGGGTTACCTATATATCCAAGTAGTGTTCCCCACGAAATAAGCAAGTTTGAATTTAGGTTTATATCCCGAAAAAGTTTACTAAATGAACCTATCGGCATATCATCAGTGAGACTTTTTAACGCTATTTAATCATTACATTTCTTTAGCATACTGTAACTGTCTACTGATGTACTGTCATTTCCTCTTTTTACGCAAAACTCAATTTTTGAATTTTATCATGTTTTTGTATTTTTCAAATTTTCTAATGTTTTTGTATTTTCTGACAATTTTTCTCCCCCTAAAATGCAAAACCATTAAAAGAAAATTTTGACAACACGATGCTGATAGCTTTGTCTCGCCATCCATGTTCTGCTTCTCGTGTACCGAATTACAGAAAACATAACATACTATTTAGCACAGTTAGCAGAAAAACTAACATAAAGTACCCCCATGATTTACAACACATTGATTTTTACAGTTTGAAAACCGTTTTTCAATCTGGTGAAAGTAATCATGTTTGTTCAGCCGTGAGGGTTTCGGCGTATTCAATCAACATATATTTTTGAAATTTTCTATTTTTGACAAAAATTAAAAACAAACATATTCTTTTTTTGTTTTTCAAAATTTTTTAACAAACTAAAAACATATTTTTGGCTTTTAATTTTTCAATTTTTTAGGGTTTTGAAAATATTGTTTATTTATGTACAGAAAAACAAATAAACTCCCTGTTCAACCAAACTAGGGTCCAGCAGCAGCCTCCTCTTCTTGTTGTGCCAGGCTGCTCCTACTTCCATTCTCACAGTCTTTGTATTTGTTGAGCACCTGCACATTCAACTAACTCAATTACTTGAACAATTTGGCCCAGGTCTGTTGGACCTTAGGCATTTCAACACAATAATTCCCATTTAATGCTGGAAACTCTTTGTCATCTTTCATAATGATTTTATCGTTTTTAACTTCAACTTTCTCATCTTTTGCCGAAGTCACATGTTTTTTAACAGACCATGTTTGACCTTTCGGTGTACCTCTTTTGTAAAAATGTGAATCTTTTTTATCACTTTGATTTTGAACAACAACTTTTGGTTTCCAAAACTGTTGGGGTTTTGTCATATCAACTGATGTTTTCCAACTTTGTGTTGTTCTGAATCTGGGTGTGTGAGAATTCCAGGTTTGTCTTGAATCGAACCTGTTCTGGTTTGATTTCCAATTTTGATTCGAAGCAAACTTGTTTGTGTTGTACCTCCAAGTTTGTTTTGAATCAAATCTGGTTGACCTTTGTCTCACATTCTCAGATTTTTGTTTCTCAGCATCAATCTTCTTTTTGTCAACATCCACAAGTTTTAGATTTGGACACTTGCGTGCAAGATGTCCTTTTTGATCACATTTGAAACATGTTCTCATGGACACATCTTTGACCTGTGGTTGTTGCTTTTTCTTTTGTGCATCAAACTCAGCATTAGACTGTCGTCCAATTTTAAGTTCTTTCTCTTCAGCTAAACTGTTTCCTTGAACAAAACTCATTTTTGCCTGATAATTTGGCGTCTCATTTTTGTTCCGATGTTGTTTCTTCTTATAACCCAACCCAGCCTTCATGTTTTTCTTCTTGAAACCAGGTTTGTTATACGAAACTTTACGACTCTTACCGACAAACTTTGAAATCTCAAATTTCTCAATCTCAACCATTTTGAAAACTTTATCAACCTTTTCTAAAATCACATTCTAAATCGGGAATACAACATCTAAGAATAATTTGTCTGATCCAATCATGGTATAAACCAATCCCTTTGAATCATCATTCAAATTTTTCTTGGATTTTGTGTTTTCAGATATCCATCATGAAGATTTCCTTCATCTTCATCCTGTGATTCAGATTTACCTGTAAAAATCGACTCTTCTTTCAACACACTTTCAACGACTTTACCTACCACCTCTGAATCATGAGAATCATCAGATTTGGAATAGGTTATGTCAATGTTGTCTGGAAATTGGTCTACCATGTTGAAAGCTTTTTCGACCTTTTCCTCATCATAAAATGCAAACTTTTCCGGTGGTGGAACTTGATGAAACTCTGAGCCAATGCCTTTCTTGTTTTGCTCAGACTCACCATCTCTCGGTTTTATATTGAAAATTCGTTCAAGCACATATGATGACACGTGATAACTTTTTAACTTGTTGTTATCCTGTTCTAAATCAGCAATCTGTCGCTTTAACTTAGCAACATCCTCAATATAGGAATTAACAACATCTTGTTTTATAGCATACATTCGTTTAAGCTCTTTAGTTGTTTCAGAAAGATAATTCATTCTTGATTGAGCATATTTCATTTCATCTTTCACTTTCTCATATGACTCTTTTGTAATATGATATGCTAATTTCATAGAGTCATATTCCTTTTTCATTTCTTGACAAGAAATTTCTTTTTGAGAACACTCTTCTGTCATTTTGGGAACATTTTCTTTCAAAACTTCATTTTCTTTTTCTATCTTTTTACATTTTTCGGAAAGTTTTTCATCATTTTCTTTAAAAACTTTTTCTTTTTCTAGCATTTCTTTGCATTTTTCTTTGAAATTGTTTTCGATTTTTGTGAATTCAAGATCTCTTGTTCTGAATTGCTCATCTTTTTCAGTACAAGCTCTGCACGGTTCCATGCATTTCTTGCACTGATCAATCAGCTTTAAGTTTTCAGAATCAGAATTTACCTCAGTGATTGGCACCTCGGTGTTTTCAGCTGCCTCTGTCTGCTTCTTTTCAGCATCATTCAGCTTTTGTTCAACACTGACTTCATCACCAGCATCACCAGCTTCCAAATTCTCATTCTTTTCTCCTTTTTCTTCTTTCTTCACCTCTTTTTCAATCTGCCGTTCTTCAGTAACAGCTTCTTTCACAACTTGAACTTTAACAGCTTCTGTGTTATCCTCTTCAGCAATCTTCTTCAGATTCTTCACCATCTCTTCAACACTCTTCTTCATTCTCTCTTCATCCCTTTTTCTTAGACATGATAACATGGCATATCTGATCTCCTTTTCAAGCCTTTTAGCATAGGTGTCATCTTTCATCACATTTCTATAGTATTCGGCTCTCAATGGAACTATGAGAAGAACATCATCAAAGATTATGTCTTTCTTTGGAACAACCGGTTCTCCTTCTCTGTTGTAGTAACACTCTCTCTTCTTATCCCATCTTCTGTTACTGACAGCACTCTCATACTCTTCCTGCATGTCATCCATTCTGTTGTAAACCACATTTCTTTCTCTGTAAGTCTTCTCACTCAAAATCTCTTCTCGAGTTTTCTCTTTAATTTCAGCCATGATGTTTTCTTGAATCACCTTGAATATCTCGAATTACCTTGAATATCTTGAATTACCTTGAATATCTCGAATTACCTTGAATCAACAAACAAATAAACACTTATCAGTTTAAACACTTATCAAACAACTGAATCAAAATAATACTCGAACCGGTGAATATTCTGTGCAGACAGAAGGTTGACACACTGTGCGGACTGAACTTGATGCGAACTGAGATTTAAGTTGTCAAACCGTACGAAGTGCTATGACCCGGATCAAAATCAAATGAACTTTTCCAAAGACCTGGCTAAACCACACGACCTTGAACTAGTTTGAATTCAAACGGGATGTGTTTTGGTCAAAATTACCTAAGTAATTAAGTGATCAAATTAGTTTTGTGAGGTAGTGTGCTAAGAGAATGTGTTCGAAAATCAGTTAGTTAAGTTCTTTGCAAAAAACAGTTTCAGGATACGGCTCAGGATATCGAGTTGTATCTATGATCAAACAATGAGCAAAAAGTAAAGGGGATGACATGAGATGTACGAGGAAAGCCCTTGATCAATCTAGATCTCCGGCATAAAACCTCGGGAGCTGACAATCGCAGCTGCCTTGTTCTTGTTATTACTTCAAACTTCATGATACATTGCAGGATGTGGTGCGGATCGACTAAGTGTTACAATGTGATTTGGATACAAGTGTGGTGATTGCAGTAAGCTAGAGAGTGAAAGTGTTCGAGAGTGTTAGTGAAAAATTGTGTGTCTTAAATTGATCCGCCCCCATCTATTTATAGTAAAGATATAGCAACTAACTATCCTCTAAAACCGAGATCCAACGAATATTCCTTAGCCGAACGTTGTAGACCCAGTCTTTCGGGTTCAACGTCTCTCCCTTAACAGATACGCCCGAGTCTTGAGGAGAAGAAATCCAATTGACCGTTAGCAAGTTCCAGCCTCTAACCTGCACGTGATTAATTTGATATACCTCGGGATATTATCCAGGATGTTAGCAATATCCCTGTCCAGTATCATGATCACAAATAAACAATCATAATCAGAATATTAGTCAAGATATACGTTCAGAAAATGGCCCATAACAATTGTCCCCAAAATATATCTGTTGGTATACCAACTCCAACGGATATATTTTAAGATTTATTCCGTGTATCGAGGTAATTAAACCAGAATGACCCTTGAAGTGACATTGTGCAACTCCCAACGCGTTTTTCACTCAATGGCTATCCATTTAGCCCCTATATCTTCTCTCTTTCTTGTTGATATACCATCATCTCTCTCAGAATTCTCAGGTACTTCTCTCTTTCTCCCTCTAAACTTTTTTCGTTCAAATTTTGCGATGGCCACCAGAACACGTTCCCATTCCGGCGAGTCCACTTCGTCGTTCGTTAACCAAAACTTGCTGAAAAACCCCGAGAAGGAGGTGTGCTCCTTTGATAACGCAGATATCAACGCGTTAAGAACCTCCGGTGCTTTTTCCGACACAGCGATTATCCGTCCATTCGACCGGAGCATTCGTTCCGATGTATGTTCCGAGGAGTGGATCTGCTTCTCATCATATCCTTTTTCTCTTGGTCTCCGATATCCATTCCCAGAATTCATCAAGGAGTTCTTTCGGATTACCGGTCTCTGCTTTGCTCAGACGATGCCTATGGTCTGGAGAGTGCTGATTGTGCTTAACCAAATCAAAACCCTTCACGTCCCCGATCTATGTATCGAAGACCTTCCTCTCGCTTACCGCCTCCGATCTCACGGCAATAGTCGTTTCTTGCTTTTTTCAACCTCTAGCAATCCCCTCATCCTCAAGGCTTCAAAAAACGAGGATGGGTGGCAACGAAAATTCTTCTTTGTTAGACGGGATTCCATTCCCGAGGGCAAAAGCCTTCCGGTGAAATGGTTGACCTCCGGTAGGGTTTAGGGTTTTTTAGATATCCCCAAACATATTCTGGTGATGTATCCTGACTTACATCCTGACTTATATCCTGACTTCCCTTTTTTGCAGCAAACTTCAAAGAGTTAGCTCCTCCCTCTGAAGAATCTCATGAACGAATCAATCGGATCTACCAGTTTGCCTGATTGTGACAGATCTTTTTCACAGTATCTTCCGAGTTCAAGCCAGTATTCCTCGTCAGACATGTCTGGTAAGAATCTCATAAATTTTGCACATTTATTAATATTAAAGTAAGAGACAAGAATATAGTTTTAGATATCTTCCCTGTTTAGCAGCACCACTCAAAGCTCCAGAGATCTTTGATCTCGACGAATTAGATAGTTATGCTATTCCTGTTCAAGTGAAGAAAGAACCCAGCAAACCTGCTTCTACCTCCAAACCAGCATCCGGCCCTAAACCGGCAAGTATTCCTAAGCCTTCCCCTGCTACCAAGCCACGTGCTTCAAGTTCCCGAAAAAGAAAGGAGACTGACTCTCCAGCCTCGTCTGAGACCTTCCCCTTTGAGAACCACGGGTTTGTTGAGTCCAGTGGCTTTATGACTGGCTTTCTTAATCAGGTTCGTATCCTTAACCTATATCCTGCAGCATATACTGGTTATTTTATATATATATATATATATATATATATATATATATATTGATGCCTGTGCTTTCGGTTGTAGGGTCTGGAACGTCTCATGTTCCTTTATGAGGATGCTTGTGGGCTGAACAAGATGCTGGAGATCAAGCTTAAGAAAGCTGAAGAAGCCATTGCTGACCAAGGGATGATCGCCAAGGCACAATCTCAGCATTATGAAGACAAATTCAAGGCCGTGACCCAAGAAGCCAAAGCTGCTATCAACAAGGCCACCGAAGATGCCCGAGCCAAGATGGAGGCCGCCCAACTCCAATGTGAGCAGGATAAGACTTCCTACCGAGAAGGTCTCAAGGGGTCAGTTGTAATCTCCCTCCTTCATGCCAGATTAAAGATGGCCTATGAAGCCAAAACCCTGGGCTTTGAATGCCCTTCCTGGGATGTGAAGGCTTGGGAGGCAAAACTGAGAGACCTTGGGGGAAGTCCTGTTGAGTATCCCTGCCAAGCTTGCGGGTGAAGAGCCTTCCAAGACAGCGGAGGAAGCGGCGGATGCTGAGAAGAATCCCGGGGGCGATGCCGGAGCAGGTGCTGATGGAGTGGTAGTTGAAGAGGGTGCTGCCCCTTGAAAAAAGCAAAGTGGGCGATGATGGATGTTTATGCCGAGACCGGAGCCCACTTTTTTAAGCTTGATGGTTGTGACCTGTTGAACAATTTATTTTCCATGTCTTTTGAACAATTTACCTTTCCTGCATTAGAACAATTTGATAACCAAAGGTGGATGGGTCCTGGGTTTCAGGATGAAGCCCTTGGTTATCAGTTAGTATATTTTGTTTTGGACAATACAACGGTTGGAGGTGGATGGGTTTCAGTTTGAAACGAAACCTTCAATCGTTGTGTAAATATGGTTATGAATCCCTCGTGCTTTTGGTGGATGGGCCTTGGTTTAAGGTGAAACCAAAAGCACAACTTTTGACATGTTAATAATATAACCTACCTTTGACTTACTTGCCTTTATCAATACTTTAGTTTCTCATTATATATTGTTTTAATATCAACTAGTGTAATCATTCAAATACTTTAATATTCTGTAAAAACAAACTTTGGCAAACAGATCTTCTCAAAATCCCCATATCTTAGAAAATAATTTGTTCTTTGTAAAACCTCGAATATTTTAAAGTGTTTAAAGAAATAAAATGGTCTACTTAGCTTTTATAAACAAATTCCATTTGGATTTTACACTTAAATCCCTGTAACTCCAAATATTCCAAACAGATATCCCGTATTATATCCTGGGAAAATATTCTGAGAATATATTCTAAGGATATATTTTGAGAATATATCCTGAAGATATATCCTAGTCAGGATGATTAAACTTCTGACACGGTTTCAAAAGCTCAATCAAATTGCGTAGGACTCTCAAAGGAAAGATCATACCAGAGATAGAGTATAAGACTAGTTTCAGACTTCAATCCCTATTGCAATTCCTTGTACCAAGATGTCCCCAGTTCTTGCATGCTTGGTCCAAACT